>NW_009600534.1:7382-37437 GCF_000690535.1 Cariama cristata
GCTGTTAGACTGATCCTTCTCCAAGCAGGAAAGTGTCACAACACAAAGGAGACGATGTGACAGATGGGGAGGGGACCGGCAGCACCTGCACCCAGTGAGGCAGACGCGCAGAAGCCGGCTGCCCTGCACTCACACCGCACGGCAGCTTCCCCTTCAGACGCCGCTGGCAACTCTCCTCCTAACTGCAGCCGGATGGAGGCAGATGTGGCAGTGAAGGGGCATGAGAGAGCCTGTACGAGAGCATGGGAAGGTTAAAACAAGGGGCGGGGGGGGGGGCAGGGGGGGGTGGTGGGGGAAGGATGGAGTAGATGCTCCAGCACACGACAGCGACAAGGCTGTTCTACTGCAGCAAAGACGTTTGCATCCTAAATAACTCCACGCGGCCCTGCCTGCTCACCAGCAGCTGGGAAAGACCCGTCACTGGAGGAGGATGGTGCCGCTAGCAAGATCTGAGCGCTACGGCTCACCAAGCATCGTTTGTCGCCATCGGCTGAATGCACCTCACAGATGTTGCTACAAAAGGCACGGAAGAAACCAAATTGTTTTGCCCTGCTCATTTCCCCAGCAGGGCAGGAATATCCCCAACGCCCAGGGAGAGACCAAAGCTGTGGGAGAATGGTGCTTCTCTGAGCCGGGGCGGGGGGGAACCTCTCAAAAACAACAGAAATAACCCTACACTGTGCTTCAAAAGCCCTTATTAACCAGTCCAGAGAAATCCTGCTGCTCCTGTGTCGCTAGATAACTACTCCTGGAGAATCACGCTGCAAACAAGAAAGAAAACCCAGTCATCAGCTCTGCTAAACAAACAGCCAAGACTATTTCTGCTTATGCTGCTTTTAGCCCGTCAAATTAATTTTTCACATCCCCTGAAAGCATGTATGATGCCCTCCCTGGGCGGTGTGGTGGGGAGGCTGCTAATAAGGATGGAGCTGACTGCAGGCTCCCCAGCTGCTGCATCCCTCCTCCATCCTTTATACAGCAGCAGGCAGGAATAACTGGCAGCCTGCGGAGGGGCTGGTGGCTCATAAAAGGGACTAACAACGCTGGCATGTGGAGCGCGGACAGATGCTGTGGCGCTTCCCTGCAAGCTCTGCCAGGACATCCCATCCTGCCGGCCTGCGGATGGAGAACATCCATCTGGCCCTGCAGCTCTTGCGGCTTCAAGCCCTCACCATCCTCAGGGGCGAAAGGGTAATTTTGAACCACAGGCAAGGAGGTAGCATGGATCCACCTGAGCATCGCCGCACCAGCTCGTATCCTGACACAGGCTGATGCGAGAAACGGATCAGCTGCAGACATGAGCGCTCTTTGACTCCCAAGTGTTTGCAGAGGCAGGAAGAGGCATGTATTTGGAAGGAAGCAACATCTGGGGAAAGGGGGAACCGAAGACAGAAAAAAATACTACAGATGTATTTGAGTCATTAAACAAACACCTACAGATCAAAGAGCACAGGGCAAAGGTTGCGAACTCATATGGCAAAGGCAAGCAGAAGTGGTGATGAGAGAAGGCACGAAAGGCCAAGGGGGGCATCTGTGGAAACTTTACTACTTACAGATTTTGGGTTTTCCTTTGATGGGAAACTTCACAACCATCTCCTGGGGATTAGTGCAGATAAAGACAAATGGAGACCCGGACTCCTGGCTCAGATCCGGATACTGCGAAACACAGACATACACACAAAACAGAGTCAGACCAACTGCCGCGGGTGTGGAAAGAGCTCGGCGTTCAGGAGCAGAGAAATTGTTATTTAAGAGAGGGGTTATATCTAAGCTGTAGCAGCTCAGATTAAACCAGTTCTTCTAATGAAAAAAATAAACAAACAAACAACTGCACGTTTGGGTCTTAATCAGTGAGCCCCTCACTAAGCCTCTTCTCACCGCATCTCTGCCAGAGCTTGCTCCCTTTTTGGATCTGCTCACCAAGCCGTTTCTCTGTGTTCCCTCATCCTTTTCAGTCCACTTAGCACCGACCTGCATTTTGCCCCCTAAAAGGTGTGGTTTCACACTTGGTTTAAGCTGATCTAAAGTGTGGGGTGTCAATAGAGAGGTGTTTGGGGGCCCTGCCCTTCCAAGCTTGCCTGCTCTCTGCCTGTTCTGTGCTGGGACAAGCATGGGACTGATTTTCAGCCCAATGCATTCCTGGATTCAGCTGATCGGGGATGTGGGTACCCCCACTAAACCCCAGCCAGTCACGGGCAGCACACCAGCACCTCAACTGAAACAGCTTGGCAAATCCAAGACGATGACCACCAGAAGGGTGGGTGGCCACCTCTTCTACTGAAGCAGCTGTCCCAGCTACGGATACATCCCCATCTCTTCCTCACCAAGCTCAGTCCAAACACAAAGACTTCGAGATTTGGAGAGTGTCCACCATCCTGCTGTGGGACACACAGCCCTTGAGATTTGCCTGCATCTGAAGGGTGAGCACTAGAAAAAACCCTTGCAACATGCCAAGACGATGGCTTGAGAAGCCGGCCGTCTCTGTGCAGGGCTGGCTCCACGCAGAGAGTCTACAGAGAGATTTCACTGCGATGAAGACATGGGGGAATTTTATAGGAAAAGTATAAACAGATTGTTTCTCTCATTAACCATGGTGGGAAAAAAGACAAAAAAACCCACTCAGCAAGGGAAGCGCATCAAAGTCCTGTCTGGATGCAGCTCAGCCTCACTGGTGTTCAGAAGTGAAATGCAAAACCATAATAAAAAATATATATACCAACCATCACTTCAGATTCTCCGTTATCTGCAGACCTTGCGCTGACAGGCGCAGAGGCAAGGGCATGCCATGAAGGTGCTCCAGCCCAGGAAACCCTGTTCAAACAGACTGTGGAAGTAGTTTTCCTTCCATGGGAAAACTGCCTTCTTTTTTTTTGCTTCCCTGCCTTCCCTGAGCAGATCCGTCAAGGCTGCTGTAGGGGACAGGATGCCAGAGCAGATGGAGCAGCATGTCCTGGCAAATCCCCCATTTGTTACTAACAAATGACTCCTAGGCTGAGTGTTTGAAAAGCTCTCACCGACCTGCCAAAATGAGTTTGGATTTGCCCTGGAACAGCTGGGCATGGAGAGGGAAGCAGGGAGCAAGCCGCTCTCCCAGCGCTGTAGCAGGGTTTGGCAGCGTTGCCAGTGGTTAGGGTAGATTTACAGAAGCCCAACACTGGGATTGGATCAACCTAGGAAAGCATTTCCAGCCCCTCTCATTTTACAATAGCATGTAAGAGCTGTTCACCGAGCAAGAGAGAAAGATGTAGTGCACTTAGCTGCTCTGTACAACACCCACACCAGGGGAGAAAGAGCCGCACTGATCTGCATCGCATGCGGATGCCCTGCTGTACCGATGTGGGGTTGGACAGGTTTCTTCCTCTTTTTTTTTTTTTGGCTGAGCCACATTATTTGACTTCCTTCCACTGCTCCATGCCGATGCCAAGGATTTTCATTTCCCATCTGCAGGGAAGGAGGATCTTGGAAGGTTAGAAAAAGCCAATGTGAATATCCCCGGCCAATGCCTGGTGAGTGCAAAATGCTGGCACTGCCTTATTGCTCTCAGCATCACACGGGTGACTGGTTGCCCCTCCATAGCCAGAGAACCTGACATACCCAGCAGCTCCCACACTAGCACAGCCTCCAAAGGTCACACCAGGAAGCGATGGGGTGTAAGCCACCATCCAAACCTGGTCACAGAGCTGGTCCATCCCCGCTCTACTACATGTGGTTCAGCCAGTGGCTTCCTCAGCCAGGTTCTGCATCTGGGACCAGTGCACCGTAGGGGTCTTGCTGCCTGAAGTACAGCTGCTTCCGGAATCTCCTCAGCCATCTCCTAGGTGGACCTGGACATCACCATGTCCCCTCACAGCCCCACACACAGGGAATATCTCCGTAACAGGTACCCTGGCATCAGCAGTGAAAGCAACAGCCAGGTTGGTTTCTCCACTGACAGCTTTCATCTAAAACCAGGAGCAAACCTTCAGCTCCAAAAGCTTCCAGCTCAATCCGATCTCAAGGCCAAGGCGGATGCCACAGCTGTGACTTGGGTTTACGCTTCCACACCGCAACCTTTCATCTTCACTCCCAGGGTACATTTCTGTGCCAAATCTGTTTGTGTCCTGCATTTTAAAAGCCTCAGTCCATCCTCTGGCATCTCACTCCCAGGAGGCAAGGAAGGAGTCCCTTGATGAGCCGCTACATTTAAGGTTTCCTATTCTACCTACCCTGGAAACCTCTTATCCCATCCTGGTAAACAACAAAAGCAGAATATCCCTGCCTGCCACGGCTGAGAAAAAGCCATAACCCTCTCCTCTGCCTAGAGACAAGATGCTCCCAGGTGGAGAAGATGAGGCTGAGCTCCCACAAGATGCTGAGCCAACCTAACGGTCAGGCTCCTTTCTTCCCCTGATCCCTTCCACAAGTCAATTCAGCTCAATCACTCTGCAGAAATTTACAGAGTTTTGGTTAAAGTCCATTTTCTGCCAGGTGAAGGGGCTGAACTGCTCAAACAAGGGTCCAGTGAAGCAGGTGAATGGCAGGAGCACATGGCCAGGTGCTGGTAGGAACCAAGAATCCTCTTAGAGAGCAGCAACAGGTTAGATGTGCCCGCTGCATCTCTTGAAACCACTGCCTGCAAACTGAACAGAGAAACAGCCAGATATGCTTTTGCCACACGACACATCACTAGGACCAAGAGCACAGCCTCTCCCCAGTGCACCTGTAACTAGCTGCCAATATTTAACGTGTTTAAGAAAGCACCCCCATGGACCTCATTCCCTGGAGGTCACTGGAGCTGTTAGTATTTCCTACCCAAAATCTCTCTATTTAGTCCCTTAAACAGCGCTTGCTTTCAACGTCACGCATGATCACCATGAGCAACGTCGCCTGTAGACAACTACCGATTCTATCTACGCTATCTCATCTGGTCATCAACAGGATCAAGACAGACAGCGTGGCTGAATGGCAGCAATCCTCCACCTCTACAGCTCTTTCTGTGGCTTAGCTCAGCGCTAGGACATCAGTACCTACCTGCCTCGTGCCAAAGGTTCCTCTCCTGTTGGCAACTATTCAGTTGACTCACGGTCTCAGCGGAGACGCTGCCACCGAGACAGGAAACTCATTTACCTCCTTTACATTTTCCAAAGCTGCCCAAGTGTCTAACGAGTAAAAAACCTCATTTCTCAATGTTTCTGCTGTAAGAGATCAGTAATGTCACTCTAGAATCTGCAATGCAGTAAGTTTAGCAGACGGAGAGCAAATTTACTCCCAACTACTACACCCCACAGACAGTGGCCACTGCCCATCAGCACTTCAGCAAACCTGAGACTTGTAGTAAAAGCCCAAAAGCCACATCTAGGGTGCCAGAGAGAGAAGACAGAGCATATCCCCAGTAAAGAGGATCTGCAATAGCAGTTTTTTAAACAAAAGTTCAACTTATGAGGGAAACCACACTCCCTCCCTACTGAGACCAAGAATCCAACCCAGCCAGGAGTCTGATAGGGGATGTTCCTTCTTAATTTCAATGGCACTCATCGTTATAATCCTGAAGGTGTAAATAAGACAGCTGCCAGTACTCCAGGCTTTGACATTCCCTCTACTGGGAAGCGACTCACCATTTAGGAGCAGGTGGCTAAAAAGTCCCTCTACCACAAGTATAGCCCAGAGGCCAGGTTGTCCCTCAAGAAGGAGAAAACCCACCCTCCTCCAATCCTGCAGATGAGCAGGAAAACTCGAAACAGAGGGGTTATGCACTGTAACTACGGCATAAAAAAAAAGATTCAGCCTCCTTTCAGACCTTCTGCCACCTTGTAGTGGGCTTGCGACGAGGTAGTTCGGAGGACGGTGGGCTCTGTGGGCTGCGAACAGCCGGCATGGCTTACCAACTGCTGCTCCAGCCCACTGCTTCACACAACCGAAAACCCCACATACGCTCTCCATACACTGGCATCCACGCAACCACCACTCTCCTTGCTTGTCCCATCTCTGCGACTGCACTGGTTGGGCTTCAATTTGCTGCTAACAGGTTTGTAAGATCCTTGCTGTGAAGAGATTAGCAGGAAGGAAAAAAAAAAGCAGATCTCAAGGCAGCTTAACACACACAGAAAGAGCTTGAGGTTAAATGTAGCACCTGAGTACAAGCTGGAAAAGGGAGCTGAGCGCTGGGCTCTTCCAAACACTGGCCACCAGATTCACCCTCTTGCTGGCGCCAGTGCTTTGAACATATATTAAGTGGCTATCAGATGTCCCCAACAGCCACCCCAATCAAGCTGCAAGCAGGGATAATTGCTAATGAATGTTCTCCACACTTTGTTTTCGCCATCCTTCATCTCCCGTCACCAGCTCATCACCACCAGAAATAGCAGCAGGGCTGCCAGCCTCCCCACTCCACAGCCCACAGCAAAAGAGCAAAGGAGGGGACAAGCCAACTCAGAGCCAGCAGAGACACAAACCCACCTTCTCTGACATTTGAGGAAACAAAAAATCCTGTTAATTTCCCACCACCACCACCAATCTGTTAAAGTAAGTATTTTTTTCCCTGACTTGGGTAAAGCCTGCAGCAGGATGCAGGGGCCATGCAGGCTTGCCTACCACCACTGGTAACAATGCAGAGTTTGGGACCCTTAGCCCCCATCCCATCCTGGCAGTAGAAGGAAAAAAATAAACCAAACATGAGATGGGCTGTCCAAAGTCCCTTGATTTCTTCACTCCTCCCTGATAAGCTGCGTTCGCTTGAACCTGACTGCCATGAACTGAAGGGAGGGAAATCGAAACAGCTGAAGGAAAACATGCTGGGGGGGGGATGCCAAACCATCCCTAACAAGATGAGCTCTGCTCCGGTGCATCCGAGGAAGGAACAAAGGCACCATGTGCAACGGAGCAGCAGCCCAGCACAGCACAAAGCCAAGATGCTCCCCATGAGCTTCGTTAGTGACCTTTCAAGGGCATCTTTCACTCTCATTAAGGTCTCCGGACACAAAAGGAGACAAGCAAACATGGCACAAGCAACAGAATGCTAACACCGGGTGGGAATAGCCCCCGTGTTTTACACATGCTGGCCTACAGAGCACTGCAATGCAGCCTGAGCTCTCCTCCACTCTTCGTGTCCATCGAGCGTGTGAGCGCACAGCCCTGGTATGCATCCTGGTTAGCTGGAGCACAGTGGAGAATTGCACGCTGGAACCTGTAGTCCTTCAGTGGGTTGCCACCATCCTCTCCATCTTACAGCTGCCAGGGGGTGGCCTTGGGGCACTGGCACTGAACGGCGAGGAGGTGGTTGAGATGTTCTGCAAGGTTAATAATGGAAAGGGTTGAATCATTTTCCTGGCCTGCCTCCTTGGTGAACAACAGGGGAAATACAGCTCACTCGGCCAGACAGTGCTGGGCCAGGACACCAGCTCCAGCCTTCATTTCCCCGCTGTTCTCCAAGAGCTTCGAAATAAAAGAGACAGTGCTGGAAAGCAACGCTGTCTGGAAAGAATAAAAGCAAGCGGAGCCCATGTGTTGGCAAGAGAGCTCACCGTAAAATGCATTCAAAGGGAAAGAAATAATCTTGGCAGAGACGGCGTCCCCTCCGAAAGAGCAGAGTTGCTGTAACCAGCAGTGGCAATAAATCAGCTTTCCCCAGCAGGCAGAAACACGCACTGGACTCTTCCCCGGGCGCTACGAGAAGCCCCTTGGCCACGTGCAAGGGAGAAGAGCGGGATGCAAGGCATCCTCCTGGGAGGTGGGTGCAACTTCCTTCACCCTGTTTTCTTGGTGATTTGTGGGAAAGGCGGATCCACTCTTCTTTCATGCCTCATAAGCTTCATAGCTGTCAGACTAACGTAACAGGTAATTAACTACTAAACAGCCATTTTCTCCTCCTCTCCGGAGGGAAATTGCTCACCATCCAGCTAGAAAATGTTTCTTTAGTGGTTTGCAAAGGGGAAAAGAAAGTCAGGAGTTTCTGGCGAGCAACAGGGGTGCTGCAGCCAAAGAGGGGCATTTGCAGTGTCTGCAACATGGACATATGGATGCAGGAGACATGGAGCCCTCAAAAATGAGAGAGATGATGCTTATCTGGTTGTGGGTGCTGCAAACTTCCCCATTCCAGTTCAGGCACCTTCAGCAACAACCCCGGTTCCTGCCTGCAGATACCCCGCGGAGCTGCCCAGGTACAGCTGCAGCCCAAACTGATCCAGTGCTGGAAGCTCAGTTATTGGCTCCGCAGTCCACCTGCAGGTAGGAGTTATTTACCATCACAAGGAAAAAAAAAAAAAAAATCCCACCCTTCTCACAGACTGCAGGACGAGCCTTCAAGAACTGCTGTGCCCAAGCGGCATCCGTCCTTGTCACTTTTCCAAGGAGGGTGGTGTTGAAGCATCATTTCCCCGTCTGTTGTTCTAACAACCGTAGTCTCCACCACCTCTTTACAAGGACATTCACTTTTGGGGATTATCTAGTCAATCTCCCAACCCAGCCTTCACCCTGAAGTGCTCCAGGGCACGTTCACCCCAAGGTGACAACCAACTGGCAACAGGAGCCATCGCCTGAGCCAGAAGATCCAGGTTTGCTGCTGCTTTGTGTTGCTTTCTCCTGACTCAAACCTGCAGTTTTGAAAAGAGCTTGCAGAGCACTAAGTGCTTCACTCTGAGGTTTGATCTCCCTCATGATATGGTCTCGCATCACACTTTCAGCTTTGAGCATGTTTTCAAGCATCATCTTTTAAGGATCTGTTCCTTCTGCCTTAGTACAAGCCAACCAGCCTTTGGCCTGTGAGAAACACAACATTTTCCTAAACAGAAACCCCAAAGCAGATCCAATTTTCTAGAAATGCCAAATTTTCTAGCCTCAGGCAGAAACATCCAGTACTGCAGTCTTGTGAACATGTACCAGGGGAACTCCGTGTGCTGCCCTTGGTTACAGAAGACCACATGGATGCAGAGGAGCCGCTCCGCAGAGGCTAGGTTAGAAAAGGGATACATGCCAATGCTCAATCCGAATCAACAGAATGAGCAAAAAGGAAAAAAGCAGGATCACAAAGAAACACAAACAAAAGCCGGCAGCCAAACTTTTGTTTGAAAGCCTGTCAGGTCTAGACTGCAACGTGTGAGGAAGGAACAGCTAGAAACCACAGCTGCTAATGGTTACGGATTTGGCAATCAAAATGTCTTTGTTAAAAAAAAAAAGTTAACTGCCTTACTATTGAGGTTACAAACCGCAGCCTTGATGCATTGTTGCAGTCAACATCCTCCCTGCTGTTTTTGAGAGCTTACATCTGCTGCTGGCAGATCATGTGCTGGCATAGGCTCCCTTCACAAGGATGCGCAAGGAGTCTTGCTAGCCTGCCTTCCTTTCCCCTTCTTCCCACAATGATGCCAGTCAGTCCTTGCCTGCTCTTCCCCTCGCATGCTTAGCTGGTACACAATCAGATCCAGACACAGCAGGCTGGGATCGCCGCAGAATCCTTCCCCCAGCCGGTCGGATTCATCCAGTGGGTGTTCTCCGCCTCCCAGCCTTGAGCCCAGCTTTCGTCGTGTTCCTACACCACAAGCTGTACTTTGATTCAAAGGGCAGGGGAAGCAATTAAAATGTAATAAGTAGTAACAGGACTTTGAAATGTAAATTTAATATTCAAACTTGTGCTGGTGCACTCGGATTTTAAAACGTTAAGCAGTCTGCCAGGGCTCCAGTTCGCACGGAGACCTGGAGGACTCAGTAGTGCCGGCAAACACTGGGCACGCTGCATACCCCCGCTCTCCCTGAACCAGCGTTGCAGGACCTACAGCCACCAATACCCTTCTGCAGCTCAAATCCCTGTCTGAGAAAACACTTGCCCATGATAAACCCCACCAGCAGCGCAAGAAGGGCCTGAAATGTTTATAGAGTGCCTGACGACCATCGGGGGGAAACTGGGTGGACTTGGAAAAATATTGGGTAGTGTACTAGGCTCAGCTGAAAGAGCCGTTTTCATCCTCCTGTGCCAAGGGACGGTGGAGGCAGAGCTAACCTCAGCTGCAATGCAGCCCCACCGCCCACGCTGTCGGATCAGACCTGGCAAGGAGGAGGAAAGAGGCAATGGGGAGGAGAAGACAAGGGGAAACCAGGGCACCTGCTTCTGGCTCAAGCAGCTCACAGCCCATGCACCCTACTAATACAGTCAGACAGCTTCAATCAGCTTCATAAAGTCCTTTCATAAATCAGAGTTGCAAAGCAAAGGGGTAAAACAGTACAGTCAAGTGTAGCAGGTGACAGAGATGAGTTAAACTTTGAAAAAAACCTAACCAGTGAACACAGTCCTGTGCAGATAAGGCATCCATGTCCCTGCCCTGGTTTACTTCAGCAGCCACCACTCCCTGCGCTGACCCTTGCTGCTACTCCCCGAGGAGGTATGACGCCGGTGGCTGCTTCCAGTTATTGATTCAATCCCACCAACAAGACGGGATTTCTCGTGGCCCAACACGCGGCAGAACCAGGATATGCATCTGAGCGACCGGTCTGTTCGGGGTTATGAAATCGATGACATGCCAATGAAAGCTTAGGCAAGCATAGTCCTTGAGCATTCATACATTTACCACAGTGGTTACATTTTGTAGCTGCCAACTGCCCCATCATTAGGGGTCACCACCTAAAGGGTGGTCACGGCTCACCCTGGTGGAGCTACAACCAGACAGTGAGGGTGTGGGGCACCTCAGCAGCAGCCAGGATCGAGGTCAATTTTATCTAACCCCTGGTTTCAGGATTAAATAAAAAACAAACACCAAGAAAGCGGCAAGTATCAGTGACCACATCTGAAAGAAGGGGGTAAAAAAAACCACCCAGATCACTGACTAGTTTGCTGAAATGGTAGCAGAGGCTAAGTCCACAGTCATCATTAATTAAGTCATATGCTTCAGCCTTGGCTTCGTTTTTTCCCTAGGGTCTAGGAAACCAGAGGAGAGGGCAAGCTAGCCTCTATCATTCGATTTCTTTGGCATGTTAATGCATTCCTAAATTAATCATCATCAAGTGACAATCTCTCCTTCATCTTAACAGACTGAGCAGTGGCCTCAGTAAACCTGCTGGCTTATGCAAGGCAGCTGGAGCCTTAGAAGAGTCTCTGATGAAAACCAAAGCACTTCACATAAGGAAAAACTCCCCCATCTCTTACCATCTATAATCCAAACCAGCTGCATGCCTGCTCTGCTCTGCTCCTAGAACCATGAACCAGAGGGGCTTTATGTGGTGAGAAACCGAATAAAGAGATGCATCACCCATAGGTCCCTGCAAGCCAGACTAATGCCTAATACGACTTGATCTGGCATCAGGCTACATGTGAAAGACAAATTCAGCTTAGGAGAAATCAGGGACCTGTAAAGTTCAAAGGCCTTTCATCAGTTGCAATCATTAACAGCCACCTAGATCGCTGCAGAAGGAAGTATATCTGATCTAACCTTCAAAACCCTGCTAAAAATCATTCATCGGTAGAGGTGCAATAACTAAACCTCAGGAATGAGAAGGCAAATATACCGTTGGTGGGGGGCGAGCGAAGGTGCCAGGACAGCCACAGCACCGCACAAACAAGCATTTGTCTCGCTCGGAGCCTACATTAGGAAACCTTTACTTTAGGGAGAAGGTCCTTGTAAAAAGTCTCTATGTATTTATACTGTTCTTCGAAGTACACGTCAATGTATATGTTTGTGTTTCTCCCTCTCATTAACTTCTTTCTTAGGAAAATACTACCAGTGGGCCATTGTTCCTTTATTTGGAGATAATCTAAACAGGGACCTTCTGGAGTCTAAATATAGAGAATTTCTACCCTTCTTCTTCACCCCTATTTGAGAATTTGAAGTGACTCCTGTATGCCTGGCACCTGAGTCTCATTTTTTTTGACGTTATTTTCACCGGAGAGGGAAGAGGAGGACAAGAGATTAAACACAAATTTCCTGAGAGGGAAAGATGGAGCCTATTTAAATGGCAGTTGCAATCTCATGGCACAAAAATAGCTTAGATGTGTTCCCATGTGCAGATTTAGGACACTAAGTGATCACCTAGAAATGAAAAATAAACACTTTACTCCTGTCAAATATAATTACCCAATATTTCAGCCCGAGGTAATAGCTACATCTAGATATCGGCATGTGTGCGTGCCTGCATTCAAAATAAGTCCAAACACACCTACCAACTACTAAAATAGCAGCAGCGGAAATGTTCTTTTTCCAGTTAAAGTAATAGTCTCTCAGATCAAAGTCATTAGCAAAATGAACATGGACTTCAGAGCACATTAAAATGGCATAAATGTAAATAGTTCCCTGCTTGCTTTAGACTCTTGCCAAGCCGTGCCTGCACCATCCCATGTTTCCCCAGCGAGCGCTGCTGAAGTCACCGACACCTCATGCAGGAAAAGAAAGGCAGCTCCTTCCTCTGCTCAAGGTGTCGGTGACGTCAGCCCCGGAGCAAGGAAAAGCCATCGTCAACACTCGGATCTTGACGGGGAAAAAAAGTTTCCAGGTCACCTTTAGCGCCGAAAAGCATAACAAAGGGATCATTCTGGTCTCAACCAAGGCTTTTTGGGTGGCTGCCAAAAAAGAGAAGGAAATGAGCCCAGAACGCGCTCTGAGGAGGTGCAAGATGTGCAAAGCTCAACTGGAAATACTGAGATTTAAGAGACACGCAGAGGGATCTCCTGGCACCAGCCAACCACCCGCCCTCAGCAGCAGGGCTGAATTCAGAAAGCAACTCTTGCTTCAGTCCCCTGCGAACAAAGCAGGTGACACTCAATACCTGGGGCAGACTTCCCTACTTGACAACAACTTCTGCTCCTAGAGCAGCCTCAATCCAAAGATCACAGCTTTGAGAAGTAAAATTAAGTGTAAATAACCTCTGACGGGGAAGCACTGCTTTATTTTCCATGTGGGAAAGAGACTCAGAGGAACGGATTTAACTAGTTCATGCAATAAGTAGCACAACTGGGATTAGGGTAATGTCATCTGAGTTGACACCGACTTTAATCACAGGGATGTCTCGTCTCTGCTCTTCTTCTGCTCCCTGCCAGCTACTGCACACAAGATCCTGTTCTGTCATTACTTCTCACACGGCCCTGAAGATCTGCAAACCACTTCAACAATGTCAATCGGTCTTCAAATACTGTACACAGGACAAAGCTGCAAGACTGACTCCTCTGAAGGGTTTACGCAAGGCCCAACTTACATGTCCAGTAATAATGTGGATAAATAACCAGTCCCTGATAATAATGCAAGCTCTCGGGGCAGGGACTTGGTCTGAGTCTGCTGGTGCAACATCCAGCGAAATGGGGCATTCTTGCTTGATTTTGATTCTTGAGCACAAGTGTAAAAAGAAATATTAAATGAGGATAATGATAGAAAAATACCAGCAGGGTGCCACTAACATCTTCATTAGCAACCCGAGAGAGGATGCAAACACCAAGGAAATTAAATCTACAGACAGTACTAAATAGGGAGTGGGTGACAGCATCAAAAGGACCGAGAAATAATAGAAAAGTCACAGGAGGGACAGACCAGGAAGAATCTCCCTTGCCTGTGGGAACGAATGGTCACAAGACTCAAAACAAACTTCCATGGCTGCTGAACAAGATAGGCCCACCATCAAAAGACAATGAGCAAGACAGGGAACTACTTCATCTCCGGGTGGTGGGTATAATCTGCAAATGTGGGTTGCCCTGCATATGTGAAATGATTTCTTCCGGAAAAAGTAGAAGTTTCAAATATGAGTTGGTGAAGAGGGGAGGTGTGAGTCAAAGTACAGTGCCTGAGAAGAGCTCCACAGTGGCTTAATCTCCAGGAGGACTCTGCTGCTGCATCACATTACCTTGCTTGCTAACATACTGCAGATCTTTAGAAAATATTTAATGTTTTTTGCATGCCATTAAGTGGTGAAAACACATCATCTTCCTTTCCCTCTCCCCCTGAAGCTAGGAGGAGTTTTTGTACACCAAGAAATGGCTGGATTACACTGCTGACAAGTGGCTTTGGTGATGGTTGCTGATGAACCTGGGCTGAATCATCAGCGTGAGCAACCGGGATTTCCTACTCCCAGTAAGATCCAACTCGGATTTCTGAGCTGGCGCTGCACACTCTTTCGTCTTGCTAGCATTCACAATTAAATTGATCTCAGCTTCCTTCAGATACACTTGAGGTTCATGGTAGTCCACAAAAACATACATTTCCTCATAAACCAACTTCAGAAAGATACTCAGATCTCTGAATTCAATTTTACAGGCTAGGAAAATGAATGTTGCATACAGCGATCTTGGGGAAAAAAATGGACAGAACCACTGTAAAAAGGCAACAAATTAGGAATTATAAATAGTTTGCAATAAGGGAGCAGCAAAAAGCCAGTGAAATATAAACTAGGAATTGCCATGGCATTGAGAAGAGAGGTAAGTCTCTCGCCAAGAGGTCTGATAACAGTGCTGCTGGAATACATTACACTCCAGTGCCTCTGCAGCCAAGCAGCGCCAGCAAACTGAGTGGAATTTATAGAGAACATAGCTAATTGCAAGGGTCCTCTATGGGAAGATTAAAAGCTTGTTACCTACAGCACAATTTCGAGATTGTAAGAAGTTGTCACAGCCATTTTACCAATGCCTGAAGAACATACCCACAAAGGAAGAGGAGGAATGGTTACAGAAAAGTACTTGTGAGAGACCAGGACGTATTTTTCCACCACTGTTACAAACAGCAGAAGAAGGACGAGAACCTCCATTTAAGACCAAATAGCACATTAGTGGATGTTACAGAAGAAAAACCTTATGCTGGCCCCAGCGTCCTTTCCTCTTTGCTCTCCCAAGGCCAAATACTCCTGCAGATTTCATTGTACTCCAGTCCCAAAGCTCCCTCTGCTGCTCGTACTCCAACCTCTCCCCCTTCCACCTGCGACTAAGAAGAGACACAACCTCATCAGTAATACTCTCTTCATCTCTGCTTTCCAGGCATCTCTCTTTGCTAAAAAACCTCACAGAGTTTGGGAAAGCCAGAAGAGCACTTCATGAGAAACAGACCCCAGCTGCTGATGCCTCTCCAACTCTTCATGGCAAGAAGTAGTCCATCAGCTTGGTGTGTCCTCCTGCTCCACCCCAAGGAATCCATTTGTTCCATCTCACAAGATGGTCTTGGTTCACTATCAAGCCCTACATGGTCTGGCGATTCCTATCAGACCAAACCTGACCTGTACAAGGGGCAGTGGAGTGAACAGGCATGAAATGGTATCAGGAACAGCCATGCTGTGCTTGGTACTAAGCGCAGGCTTTGTAAGAATAAAACACACCCCGAGGAAAGCCGCTGTTTCAGATTTTGGGAACGGAGACAGTCACAGCATCACAGGCCCAGACCTCAGGAGGTCTCTAGTCTCAACCTCCTGATCAAAGTAGCGTCAGGATTGAATTCAGGCGAGGTTGCTCACAGCTTTGTCCTATCGGGTCTTGAAAATCTTCAAGGGTGGAGATTGCGCAACCCCTCTGGGCAACGCCTGCTCCACTGCTTGGCTGTCCTCATGGGGAATTTTTTTTCTTAAGTCACATTGAACCCTCTCCTTTCAATTTATGAAATCGACCCTCCCGTTGTCTCTCATCCTCCTGCCGTGTACCTCAACAGAGCCTGGCTCTGTCTTTCTAAAATCTCCTTGCAGGAAGTGGAAGGTCTCTCTTCTTCCCTGCCTCTCTTCACAGGGCATGTGCTCCAGCCCCAAATCATCTTGGTGGCCTCCATTGGACTCACTCCAGTTTATTAACATCTTTTCTGTGACCACAGTATTCCAGATGTAGTTTAACCAATGCTGCGCAAAGAGGAACACTCACTTCTACTGGCCATACTGGGCCATCATGCCGCCAGCCCTCCTCGCTGCCAGGGCTCCCATTCAGCTCGCTGGCTGCCAAGATCCCCAGTGCCTCTTTAGCAGAGCTGCTCCCCAGCACCCCAGGTGCAGGGTTTGGTGTTGGGCCTTCAGGAATATCACACCAGCCCTTTCCTCCAGCCTGTCAAGGTTCCTCTGAATGGCAGCCCTGCTGCTGAGCATACCCACTGCTCCCCCCAACAGCAGCATTCAAAAACTCATTGCAGGGCACTCCATCTCCCTCTCCAGGTCATTGCTAAATGTATTAAACTGGAGAAGCTCGAGGAAAAAGCCCTGAGGAACAAACACCACGTCCCAGGAGATTACAAGGCAGCCACCACTGCACTTTGAAGCCCGATGACCCAGCCAGTTGTCAACCTTAGAAGTTCACCCATCCAGACTGTAATGACTCATCTTGGATATATGCATGCTGTAGGAGACCAGGCTGAAAGCCTTGCTAAACACAAAGTACAAGATATTCACCACTCTAACTACTGGATCACAGGAGGTAATCAGGTTAGTCAAGCACGATTTTACCCCTAGGTAAATCCACACTAGCTATTCCCAATGTCCTTCTCCTCCATGTGCCCCAAACTGGCTTCCAAGAGGGATCACTCTATGAAATTCCCAGAGACCAAAGTGAAGTTGACTGGCCTGAAGTGTCCAGGATCATCCTTCCTTTCCTTTTTAAAGATAGATGTAATAGTCACCTTTCTACAGTTATCAGGGTCCTGTCCTGATCTTCATAACCTTTCCAAAGTAAGAGTGGTCTCACAAAGACATCTGCCAACACTTTCAGAACATTTGGATGCACACAATCAGCACTCATGGACTTGTACGGGTTGAGATTTCTCAAAAGCCTCCTGATTCAATCTTCATTCACTACACTTCCCTCTCCTTCTTGAACTCTGCCTCTAGGTATGAGATCTCTGGCAGATCTTGCTGGTGAAGCCTGAGGTGAAGGCGGCCTCAGTACCTCAAACTTACCTGTGTCTCTTGTCATCAAAACACCTGCCTCATTCAGAAGAAGGCCACTTAAACGTCCCTTGACTCTCTTGGGAGTCCTGATCCACTGTAATCTCCAGCTGTCCCTCCTTCCCTACATCTAGGGGCTCTGGATGTCCTCTCTGCAGGGTCTCCGTGAAGACACTGCAGCTCTCCTGTTCAACCTCCCTGGTGGGAAGGTGCTCACTTCTTCACACAGCTCCTTCTCCTGGTGACTCAGTGCCCCAACCAGAGCCTGAGTCTCTCCAGTGAGGCCAGTGCAACCTTCAGCTCCCAGAAGAAGCACCAGGCAGTTCCAGCAGGTACCGACCTAAATGATGGGTCAAGCTACCCTCTCTTATACCAGGGTAGTTGATCCCACTAAGCACCACAGCACCAGGGACAAGGTCACACAGCACATCACCACCACTGCTGCAGAGTTTTCCAAGCTCCCACGCTGTCTTGAGTTTCCAGGCCCCTTCACATCCTCTGTCACACACAAATCACTGCAATAACTGCAAATTCTCTGCTGGCTGTGCTCAGGGAGTTGTTCGCTGTACTCCAAAAGCAGTCAAACAGATACTTGATCCTTCCTAATCCAGAGTCCTCCCTGAGATGGGAAGATCAGCACAGTTATACCCAGAGGCAGTGAAAAATTGGCTGGGCAAAACTTGGAGCAATTCTTTCTATTATGACCTCATGAAGTTTCTTTAATAGAAACAAGCAGCACTTTAGAAGCCACATCCAGGTAAGATGTAAGCTCCCCAGTTTCCCAAATGAGGATAAAAACCAAAAGCGCCAACAGTAATGCATTGCAGATTCCTGTCTTCCACAGTTCAGCACAGCCACAACAGCCATCCATCCATGCAGCAAGGGAAGTAATGACTGTCATGAGCCCTTGCAGCATGGTCTCTCAAGGTAGTGTTGGTTTAATTAAACAGGTGTGAATCCTTATTGAAAAGAGTTTCAGAGTATGTGAGAAACCAGTTTCAACCAAACTACCTCACTGCCAGAGAAGCTGACAATGGATTTAGTCTGTATTAGTCCATCACTCCCTTCCGCCATCGTTGAAATGCATTTTCTCAGTACATTCTCTTTCTAGCCATACAAGATTGCGTAGTAGTTGTGTCTTCTCTCAATACAATCTAAAATCTCCATTCAATGTCTTCTCCAGAGCATCTCATGGAGGCAAGTTACACTACTTTAAAAGTTTGCTAATGTAAGCTTGTAAAGGTTTATTAGCTGTACTCACCTGCTCATTAAATTGCTCTTGCGATAAACAATCGGTCACGTCCACACAGCCTAGGAGGCACCCTGAGGGATAATCGCTTGGAAATTCCACATCTGCATCAAAAGAAATATCTCTTCAGGGGGCCCACATCCCTACACATATAGCTGGGGTCTTCTAACACCCAGGTGCCCTTCTCTCTCCTCCATACATTTCTACATTTTGAGGCACAAGAAAACATACAGCAATTTTAACACTCTGTTGTTCTTTTTCCAGCTCAGGATCTTCACCGTGACAGGACTAAGATTGGGAGATTTAATTATATATACACCTTTCCCTGCTTAGCTTCTGAGAGGGGAATATACAGTGCAGGAAGAGCTCCTTGCCCTGATGAGTGAGCAGACAATCCTGCTGTATGACATTTAAGCTGGCTGACGTGCAGAAACACCGCACAAACAGGCATGCAGTGCAGCCACCAGCATCCTCCTACCCACTTGAGAGAATAACGTCTTCCTGAGAACCTGCAGCTTTTCAGTCCTGATTTCTGCAAGGTCAGAATACATGAAAAGCCTTTAACATCACTGTAAACAGACTGAAGCACAAGCCACTTCACACGCATGCAAGCACACACTCAATAGCTTGTTGCTTGAGCCAAGAATAAAATGAAGTCCTTTGCTGTCAAAAGCTATCACAGAAGTCAGGTGCAATTCAACGGTGTTTGTGCATGGAGTATGTGACCAGCTAAAGGATGGAGTTAAAGTCTGTCACCATACCTATTCGGCTGACGAAATGCAGAAGGGATGAAGAGAATTTCAAGAACAGAAGGTTAAAAAGCAAAGCAGTAATAACTGCTCAGCAGAGAGGGCTTTCTGACACTGCTCATTACGTGGCTCAATGTACCAAATAACACAAAGATCCAAGGAGAGAAGTTCACCTTTCCGGAGCAGCATTCTGTAGGTGGTCTCCAGTTCAGAGATTTCCTGAGGGGAAGGTCTTTTAGCAGTAGCTGCAATCCATAACCGCCCTCTATGAGATGTGTACCAGGTCCTGCCCTCCACCCTAGAGAACAAAGGAGAATTTAGGACTGAAATTCCAGCAGAAATCACCCACACGGACAGAATTTTCAATTGAATGTTTCGCTACGCAATTCCTGCTAAGCTTTGCCCTGACTATTTAAACTCAAGCAATGTGTCAGCACTACAGAGGAAAGCTGAGATGGACAAGAAATAATGCCACAAGCAGAGCACGTCCTCACTGCTTTAGAGCAACAGCAAAAAAGGACATCAATCCCCTGCAAGTACAGCAGTATGCTCGACACGTGTGTAGGACAATCTGCTCATACAATTCCCTTACAAGCTCAAAAAGTTACGCACAGTAAGCATGCAATCTAGGGAGTAATAACAGACCACACATCTGTATGAAGCGGTAGTTAGATGCGGCTCTCGGGGATCCCAGAACGGGCTCTAGGTATCAATGCTGCAGCTGTATCAGAGCGGCTGACAGCATCCGCAGACCACCTTGATATAGAAAGTGCACGCTAAGATTTACAGCATCTTTAGCTTGGGAAGTGAAAAAGCTTTGCTCTCTAAAATGAAAAAGTCTGTGAAGGAAAGGAAAAAAAAAGCTAAAGAAGATTCTTTGTTTTATATTAGTGGTAGGAAAGGGGAATTAACATGCCAGGGATGCTGTGCTGAAGGAGCTTCTCTTTGTAACCTGATTCCTAGCCCAGAGGGGGAAGGTGCTGGCAAGGGGGGTAGATGTGTGGTTTGGGTTTTTTTAAACAAAGCCTGGTCCCACTGCTGGCTTTTTATGATGGACAAAAAGACCAGAAGAACATATTTCACATTTTCAGCTTATTTACCTTTCCAATTCCAGAAAGGTACACCGTGGCTACAGTGCAGAAATCTCAGCCTCTCTCTCAATTTACCCACTGTGAAGAAACTTGTACCTTCCATGTTAGTTACTCTCATGAAAAACAGGTTCATTAGCTTATCAAACCATCAGTACATTGGATGAGGACGCACGGCTTCCAAACCTGGAGCTAACATTAGGTATCAGTCACTGTACAATGCAAGTAAGTCTATAAAGGTCCTCCGAGGAACACAACTTCCCATCTCACCTATGAAGCAAGAGCTGATCAGGATACATCACAGTTCAGGCCACCCCTTTACCTTTTGATTCCTCTTATGAGCAAGGAAGCCCAAGGCTGGTGCATGCTGAGGCACCACCCATCATCTGAGATCTCTTGCAACTCTCGATCCTGAATCCGCAACCTGTTCCGCTCTGAGCCAGACTCATTTCCAGCATCCATGGAATGGATGGCTTTCCTGTGTGGGAGCAAACCAGTTTGGTCCACCCACTTCAGAACGTTCAAAAACAAAACAAGAAAAAGGTTAGCATCTCTCTAGGAACAATGTATATCAAGTGTAAATCCTATTTGAAGTCTTTCTTCATTTAAGGACAGAGGTATTGCTCTTATTGGGATCATTCTTCCTTCCTTGCAAGCTCGATGCACTTACATGCCATACTTCAGCAGCAGAAAAAGCAAGGTCATGCTCCGCTCCGTGCAGCTTTTCCTTCCTACGCATCACAGCTAAACTATGGACTTAAAGAATAAATCTAGCTGCTGGTGTTTGAGAGGTTTCAGAGCAAGATACAATTTTCGAAGCATATTCACAGCCATCAACTCTCAAAACTGGGAAATGTCGAACCTCCAAATCTTAGCATGCACCAAGAATACCATGATTAAAGTAGAATTAGAGGGTAGAGATTATGCCCTTTGGAAACCGGGAATCTGGCAGAAAAGGCTTCATAAATAGAGCTGAAAAAGTGACACGACCTTAGGCTAACGCTCAGAAATTCTTCCACGTTCCTGAAAAGGAGGCAGGAAACTAAAACTCAGATAAACTAAACCTACCAAGACCAGGGAACAGAGTAGGTCATTGGCAATCCTTCTCTGTCCCCAACTCAGATGGTTAATGAGGTCTCTCAGACACAGGGGAGAAAAGAGGTACTACAAACATGCTAGAATTCACAATTCTTAAGCTCAGCTCTCCAAAAGTTAGTCATTACTCTGGAATAAATAATTCAACCCATACTGACCAAAGGAGCAGGCTGAAGAAGATGGGGATTCACTAAAACACCAGAACTCAGAGTTGCCTTTGCTTCTGGGCTCCTGGCTGGCTCACTCAGTGTGCCACAATTAATGGCTTCGATGGTTTCATCCAGTCTGCAAGCACAAACAAGAGACATGAAAATTCCCTGCTTCCTCCTAGCAACGTCTCCCTTCTCCCCACACAAACTCTTCTGACTCAAAGCATTTTTTTACCACCTCCCCTAACTAAACAATTTCCCAACTCGGTCTGATTTCTAATTTGAACAGTCACCCTTCTCTACCACAGAAACTCAGCTTGGTTTGAATTTGAGATTAATTGGTTCTGTTGAGATAGGCCTTCTGCAACATCTCTTTCCAGAGCAGCTTTATCTTTAACAGACATGCCAGCTACTGAAACTCTGTGCAAGCCTTATACAGTTGGGCTTAGAAGAGGGTCTCAGCAGAGTAGTGCTGAAAGAGATGATATGCTGCAAGCTAAAAAGACCTTCAAGGAAGAAAAGAATGCAAAACTGCATCCTAATGTCAGAGGTGCCCTTTAAGGGATTGGCTTGCTCAGCTTTCCTTACACTTGCTCTTCCAGATTCAGCCAGACCACTATCCATAATGATTTTCACCTCCCTGCTCTCAGGCCTGCCTTCGCATTGCCTGTTCTCACTCACTTGCTGTGGTATTCAGCCATGCTGTTGTCTTCCTCCAGGATCTGCCTGCCAGCGAAGTCAATGGTGATTTTTTTGGCAAGCCGAGAGGCGTGACGCAGCTCCCGCAGCTCCTGCTCTCTCTTCTGGAGGGCTTCCCTTTCCTGCTTGGAGAGCCACTGGTTGGAGTCTGTGGCAAAGTAATCTGACTCATCATCAATGACCTGGGTTCGACGCACACTGGTGAGAAACAACCACAATGGTAGAAGATGAGCACAGCAGGACAGTGACACAGCACTGACTGCCCCAAACCTGCCTTCCTACCAGCTCCTTTCTGTTCTCTCTAGAGCTGGACTGTCAGGGCCACAACGCATGGATGTCCAAACAGGACCCATTCGAGGGGTTTACCCTTGTTCCACCAAATGCCGACGTTAAGGTGTCTGTAGCTACAGCCCAGGTTTTAGAAGGAACTCTCTAACATTTGTGCGAGAGGCATCTTAGCCTGCCAGATAATTTATGCTACTTCACGATAGTCTCACAGCTAGTATCTTACCTTGTCCTGTCAAATTCCAACAACTTGTCTTTGTGTTTCACAGCCATCTCCAGGCCTGCTTTGAGTCTAGCTTCTTGTCGAGGCAGTAAGTCTTTGCTTATGGCATCCAAATTCCCTGAACTTTCAGCACCTGAGATGGAAAACAAATCACAGCTCAATAGTCAGTTGTTTAAAGCCCAGTCTTGGTAGGCCTGGCTGCAGAAAAGCCCCCTAAAACAAATGCCATTCAAGTAGCTAAAAGAAGAACTTTGCACCAAGAGCAGCACCTTTCCAAACCAGGTTCAAGCCCAAATTTTCCCTCTAGCCCCTTTCATAGACTCCTTCCTCCAAAGAGAAGAAAGCATTTAAATACTACAGTGACAACATCTAGGTAGTGTTTAGAGAGGAGGTCTTGGTCTTTGATTCTCCTTCACAATTCCCTAACAATTTGGTCAGTCTAAATTTTGCCCATCACCAACCACAGGCCTTGAGTCCCCTCTTAAAAGCCAAATTCTCTCCTAAGCATTGTTACCTCCACAAAGAGACTCTTGGTCACAACAGATCATCGACAGTTGCCAGTTATGCAAAGAGCAAGCCTCCTGTCTGCTGCTGTATGAGCCTCTCGCAAAACAAATCCTCCCCCAAGACACCTCAGTAGGTTTTTCAGACCAGCTATTGTTAGAGATGGAGAAATGTATTCCCAGCAACGATCTCTTCTTTCTTACCATTTCTGGCAAGAGGCCAAAACCCAACCAACCAAACAAAAGGGAACAAAAGATAAAAGGTTTGCATTAAAACCACAATGGTACAAACCAATGCATTTCACAGAAGATATCGTGCAGGCTAACGTCTTTATTTCAGGGAAACAAAAAAGCCTGTATTTCCTGTCATTGCTGATCCACATTTTTTCACTCTCAAGACAAATAGCTAACCACGTTTCAGCTTCCACCTACACAGATAACGCACAAAGCAAGACTTGGCATGGGCAGAAGGGAAGATCAATAAAATGGGTAAGAAAAGGGGATCCTGAAGTACATCAGGATCTCTACAACAGACCGACTCTGTGATCAGCTGTTACTCTCAAGGACTTACAAGACCTGCCATCTCAGCAGCTCTAAAGAGAAGTTGGCACCAAGATCCAGAGTAAATATTTCCCCAGTTCTCCAGCAAAGTGTATTTTTCTACCAAGAACACTGTGACCTTGGCTATATTTCAGCTAAACTCAGACAAACATCCCCATTATGCACAGGTCTTAGCTGGGAGACTGGGTATTATTTCCTCTTGCTTTCCTTGGCTCTATTCCTATTTTTAGCTCCCAAGATAAGTGTTAGACAAGAAGAGTCATTAGAAAATATTAACCACCACCTCTCTAGACCCAGCAAATCAGATAGCAGCCCTTCATCTTCCACAGCACACATTCCACATGAGACTTATCCTAATTTTCAAGGACTGTTACAATGATCCAGTTCATGTGATTGATTCAGGAAGGCCTAACGAGCAGCCTTGGGGCCTCTGGGTAAGGACGTTATATGCTGCCATTTGACACTCACAGTTATCACCTCTGTTGAAGTCCAGAAATGCTGTCGAGAGCCAGCAGAGAGGATACAAGGAGCCAACTTCTCAGTCATCTTTTTAATGCCCACCACAGACACCGTGCAGCAACAAGGGCAAGTGGCTCAGTAAAGTCTGAAGCAAATAAAGTTCACAAACTGTCCTGGCAATATGTACCCCAGAGAAACATTCAGGTGTCAGCTCCTGAGAAAGAATTGCCTTTAGACCTTGCCAGCAATTCTTTATAATTCGGATGAATGGATCTAGACAATTTACACCCCAGGACACACACACTTTCATTCCTACACAACATCAAGGCAAGTGTAGAACAGTGAGGCAGAGCAGGGCTCCTGCTGTTGCATAACTGATATGATTCATTATATTATAGGTACGTAATTGCTACTGACCTGCCATGAGCTTCTTCAGCAACTTCTGGCTCTTGTTTGAGTCCCGTTGAAGAATGTCCTGCTCTTCTTTAGTGCACACCTAAAGAAAAAAAAGAAAATGAAGACTTAGGAAGGACATCACATGTTGACCAGCTTCAGAGCCCTGGATGACAGCTCAGGTTAAGCTGCTTAAAATGGTCAAGATAGTCCACATCTCCTTCCCTTTGGGGTTATTTACACGAAGAGAATCCTGAAAGCTTGTTCTCTACTAAAAGCAATCCATAAGAAATCTACTGCTTGGTCCTTCTCAGTTCTGTGGGTGGGCACACTGCTAGGTGATCTCAAAGGATGAGAAACGCACTCAGAACCTCCCCAAGTAGATGAACAATGCCTAACACAGAGGTCATCTCTCTTGGTTGGCCACCTGGAGTTAAACAGATCTTTAAAAATAGCAACCAATCTGATTTAAAGCATTTTCTTCTTCCAACCAATATTTTCCTCTCTCCTGAATTTACCTTTGCTTAATCTGCAGTCATTAACTTGCACCTTTTCTCTAAAAGGTGCTCTTTCAACCAAGTAAAGGGTGTAACAGGTACCCCAAATGACGCACATTGCACAAGTGTTAAAGAAAAGTGAACACACTGGCCCTGGCCACGTCTCCTGCCCCTTACAAGGTTACCAGGGCTGTGCCCAGGATGAGGCTGAAGCCTTGCACACATTTTGGACACTACTGTGACGCACAGGACAGCCACAGGAGAGTGTCGCAACTCAGGCAAGATCCAAAGTGATGTAAATTATGAGGGAAACCTCTCCGCTCTCTGATGCAGCACATCATAAAAGAAACATAAAGTGACTTAAAGCCACAGCAGTTCTCCTTCCCCTAGAAGGAGATAGTACAGGTTCTTTCCTGTCCAGCTTTAGAGTTTGGAGAACTTTGCTACAGGAATTTTGATCTGATAGGCTGATTCAGCCCCAAGACATTTCAAAGCCCTGAGCAAAGTACACCACATTCAAGCACGGCAAATAAAAACCACCTTGTTACTAACCAGAGCACCACAGAACAAGCAGGGTCCAGAGCCCTCCTGCTCGCAGACAATGCGCCCGCAAACCAAGCAGTTGTTGATGAGCTTGTGCTTCTGGCCCAGGCACTCGCAGGCATGACGCCCAGGGATCAGGACGGCCAGCTTGTCTTGCCCCTCCTTGGTATACAGGCTGACATATTTGAGCTTCTTCTTAGAGGAATTGCTACTGCTGCTGACTCCACTGCTCTTCTCCTGTGCCTGAGAAGCAAAAAAATAAACAAACTGTATTCACAGTGCAATACGGCAGCAAAGAGAAAGCACTGACCCTTCAACAGGCTGGGGAGACTCAGACAAGTGTTATTCTGCCTAACTGGAATGAAACTTGGACCAGACCCCAGATTCAATGGAAAGACAAGATTAGGCCTGCCAGAAAAAGTCCAAGGAATCTAAACAAAGCAAGGACATAAGGATGTTGCTGATCCACTTGATGTTTGCTGTCTCTGAAAGCTAAAACTGCTTGGGTCTAGACAGCAGGCGTGCTGTCAGTCCTCCAGACCTGCAATATCAACCCACAGGTATTTAACAGCTTCAAACAGCAGCTCATCTACTCCTGGATTCATTTTCAAGGGCTATTTAGTTTATAGCAACGCTCTGTTTGTAACTATGAAGTCCTGTGTGTGCCTAGCCCCAGAAACAGAGCTGTTGGTGACAGCAGGACCTCTTCATTCACGGTCAGTTCACCATCCAGCATTTTTTACGTTTTCCACCGGGCACAGCCACCTGAGCAGATGTTTTCCATGCACTGTATATTCAAGTATTTAGCTGTAATGTAAATTCTTCTCCTTATTTCATGACTTGGCATCAGTCATTCTGTGATTCACCTCTCTGAGTTTCAACCAGGGACTGCATTGGGTCAGGCTTTGGGTCAGGCACTAAGCTTTGGGTCAGGCCGAGGCAGTGAAACCCTGATCAGAAACAAAACAAGATATTTTAGATGATGGCTGGATTAATAATCTAGTAGTGGAATTCTCTGTTCTCTACCTCAGACCTTACACCTTGATCAAAGAAACAAAGGGTATCTCCTCCCACCCAACATCTCCAGCAAGTATCGGTTGAGAAGCAAATTGTTGAGAAGTTAATCGCAGGAATTAATTACAGCACAGACATCATTCCAGGGGAACAGAACAAAGCCAACTGCTAGCATTTCTCTGGCAATACTCAAAAACAGATGCTTTGACAAGCACAAGACACTCCAGGCACAAACCTGTCTTGTAACACCAGATGAGACTGGTTTCAACCATGAATTGCATGCCAGCCATGACCAAGAAAGACTAGGACTTATTACCCTTATCTATTTTCAGCAAGCAGCACTGCAATATAAATGCACTCTCTGGCCTTTAGTTGTCGTATCTTGAAAATCCTCTTGCAGCTGAAGCACAGCTTTTCTTTGCCTCTCCACAGTCACTCTCGATAATAGAAAAGAGGATTTCTCAGAAACCCTTTCCCAGAAAGTCTGTTTTCATTCACCACAGAACAACAACTCACTTTGCCTGCTGCACACTAGAGGATTGCTCCCGCTCCCTGACCCACACCTCAGCTAGCACTGCTTCTACATCCCATGTCCTCCCACGCGGCTTTTCTCAGTGATGGTGCCGCACTGTGGCATTAGGACACCTCTTGTCTTGACTCTTTTTACCTGCTCTCAATAGCAGCAGGCTACTGGTTTAGTGACAAGCGGATGCAGCATTTCCAGTCCCTCTAGTTCTGCCCAACTGGCTTTGCCACCACTGCCAGATCCAAACACTACTGTCATGGAAAAAAAAAAAAACAAAACAGATAAAGAGATCTTGGTTAGCAAACCTTGGCAGAGCTTTCTCAGTTGTTGGGGTTTTTTTAATTAAGTTAGAAGATAACTACAAGGAAATGGAACATTACCGTCAATTTTTAACACTCCAGTTCAAAAAATTTGTTTTTTTTTATCTTGCAAACAAATACTTTTACAAACACTTTAAGCATTTGAAGCCTCTCTGCTACAAAAACTTCAATTTAAAAACATATATTTAAGTTCCACTATTTATTCAGATGCAACTCTGACTCTCAGGATCTGGATATTGCCCAGTCAGGGTTGCACCTGGATAAATCATGGAATTTAATTTTGGGAGGTGCAATGTGCTCGATGTTTATAGCACAAAGGACTCCACTGCAAGTCTAACGATGCAAGTCAAGCATGCTGCACATCCACATGCCTATTTCTGCAGAGCATACTCTTGTGCGTAGACAGCAATAGAGTGATCTGCTGTATTTGATTGTGACCTGGGACTGCAGTTGTACAGCTGGATCCGCACCTAAGGAAGGAGCTTGGGTTCCCAGCAAGTAGCTCCAAGTCAAAACCCACCACAACAGAAATAAAATCCAGAAATTCAGCCTAGGTAATGAAAACAATATTTAACAGCAAAGATTGTCATATTTGATGCGTTGACTGCGGGAAATCGTTCTGCTGAATGGAAGGCAAGTCTGCTGCAAAAAGTTACTTAACTATCACAGAGAAAGGCAACTACTGCTCGCTGTATGGCCTTGTGCTGCTTGAAAATAGCAGGATTTCTTGCTGTTTAGTGTTCCTATGCTCTTATTTTGCAGTTTCTTTCATTGTAGCTCAGATTGTTTAGGAATATTGCAAAAAAAGTCTCCACAAAATCAAACAACATCTCAATCTCGACAATAAATGTGCAGGAGTCTAGCTGAACGCGAGAGGGAAACGGCCAAACTAGAGCTGCTGCCCAGTGGAAAGGCACTCACTACAGCTATCAGATTCCTCTATCGAGCACCCAAGGCTTCCTCTCAGAAGCAGTCTGAAATATTTCAGTTGCCAATTAAAGCTTTATTCAGCGGGACTGGGAAGTTTTAAATACAGCTAGAAGGAACCCTCTACCCACTTAGTGGCTTCCTTAATTCCTCAACGTTCACACCATTGCTTTAAAGAAATACCTTTTATTACTAATTACAGTGTCTACTTCCATTGCCCACTCTCTCATCCAGGCTTCTTTGGGGGCAGAGTAAAATCCATTCTGACACAGTCGCTACCTGATGATTATTTTCCTCTCCGCTATAGACACAAACATACACAATCTTTATCCCCATCCTCATATTATTTGCCCCACAGCCATGAGACTCCCGGACACACACAGAGGGTACGAGGACGGCCTGTCCAAATCCGCAGTCAGTTTTGAACAGTCGATGTACGGGAACAGCCACCCCTCCCATTGCAACTCGGTGACTGTACAACTCGCTGACAGCGCACCTGCAGTGTGGGACCCTTGCCTACCCCCATGGCTGCCAAAGTATTTGCTCAGATTATAGTTTGTGGCTGCCACACTGCATGCTATCTATGCATGAAGACACACAAATGTATATTTCACAGAAGCTGTGCTGAATATAAAACAACACAGGGTTTGCAGGGGAGGAAAGCATTTATTGGACCCTGTGGTGTAGCTTGGAAACACAAACGTGCTTTCGGGTACATAATCCCCTTCATCAAGACTCTGATAAGGAAGGATTCGTATTTCTGAAAGCTTATTTCCACTTGCCAACCACATCTTCTCTTACTGTTTATTACCTTTCCCTGTAACCCAGGTTCAAAGCGTGCCCTCAGCAGCCAGTGACACACAGCCTGCCCTTGCATAGCAGATACACTCACCTTGGCCAGGTCCAGGGGGGTTTTTACTTCCTCTACATGTGCACTTGGGTCAGCGTACGCAAGAGTCTCCTGCTTGTTCCTTCCTTTGCGTTTACCCTTTTTCGCTTGGTCTCCAGCCCGAGGCACTTCTGAAGTCTCTGGAAGTGTGCGTAAGCACAAAGAAAGGCTAAGTAACTACCAGCAAGAGAAAGATGTCCCTGAACTCTTATTTGGTGAATGAAAATGGGCTTTACACTGTCACGACAAACAGAAATAGGACCAGTCGTGGGCATTCATGGCATGTAATTGTTTATAAACAGAATAACTGAGACAAGCTTATTTGAGGCTTTAATTCCTTACTCTGCATACCACTCACCATCCTTTTTCCGATATGCTGGCAAAGGCTCAGATGGCAGCTGGGAGGATTTCCGCCACCTGGCCAGCAGTTCTTCTACAAACCGACTCTTCTTCCCGTCAGTCCCCTGAATGAGGTCAACGACATACTCCCGGATCTCGTCCTCATTTGTTATTGACAAGATGTACCTGCAAGAGGACAGGATGGAGAAAAATGGGTAAAGGAGCTTTTGTTCTGAGGTTTGAAACCAACAGTCTAATCGCACACATACGCAATATATCTCTCCTCTTCAGATCAGGTTTCTGTAGAGACCATGGTAAGAAATGGTTTATGAGTCAAATTTTGAGACAGGCACTTTCTGAAAACCTTGTGAAATTCTGAGACAAACGCTTTCAGAAATCCCTTATGACTGTCTCACTGAAAAAAAGTAAGGTAAATTATCTTTCTCCTCCTGTTCCAATGCAGAGTGAAATCCCCCCTGACCCTTCTGCCAAACGCTACAAAATTCACCCCGAGGCTCTGGTTCCCACCAAGTCGTGTGAAAAAATCTAACCATAAACCAACAAGCTCCTGCTTAAACACAAGGAGACAGCAGTGCATCCTTCTTCACCTACCCACAAGGACCCCACACCCCTCCCCACCACGTCCCGGTCCCCGGTCCCCTCACGGGGCACCCACCCGAGGGACAACCCAGGGCACAGGTCCCCGAAAGCTGGTCTGAAAACACCATTTTCCCCCTGTGTTGGCCCATGGGGCCGACAGGG
>NW_009600535.1:0-927 GCF_000690535.1 Cariama cristata
TCTTTCGTGAAGCGATTTCATCTACTGCAACTCATTTCGTAACTGTTAGAGATTCGTTTTCCTCCCCCTGGATCTGGAGCGCAGTGGGTCAACGGCCTGGAGTCGTTTGCAGCGGACGCACAGTTTGGCTGCAAACTCTGTTTTCTCGAGACCGTGTGTCAACACGGGACAGTGCTAGATAATACTTTAAAAAAAAAAAAAAAAAATCACGGCCTTAACAGGCTAAATTTCTCAGCCATCTAGCCTGAGTCCAAAGCATCAGATTCGAGTGTTTGTTGGGTTTTGTTTCGTTTTTTTTCTCTTTTTTTTTTTTTTTCTCTCCGTTGCCCGGAGGATTCTGTGAGATCTCAATGCAGTGAGCTGTATTTTCATAATGGGTAGTGCTTTTTAATCTCGTTTGGAGTCAGTGGTACATCTTATATGCCCCGTTGTTGTAAAGAAAGAGAGTTTTAAGACTAGCACACAAAAACTATGACGGCGTTGGCAAATACTGTCTCTCTTGAGTCCTGACCCGAAGTTTAAGGGGTGTTTTATCATATCCGCAACTTTATCTTTCCTATCTTTCCTAATTCTAACGATAGATTGTCCCTAGAAATATTTCCATTTAGGGATCTGGGGAATTTGGGTAACGGTGTGCAGATCGGAGAGAGCCCAGACCGAAGAGCGGGTGTAGGGGCAATCCGGCACCGGCAGCCGGGAGGGACCGCATCCTGGCTGCGCTACAGGTTCCCTTCTCTTTAGCTGCTTTCAGGATTGATTGGAAACCGCTCCGTAGCCCGGGATTCCAATGTCATCTTCAATTAACAAGGAACAATTAGCGCAGTGATTACCCTGGCTCCAAGGTCTACGCATCAGAGGAGATGAAATAGCCTTGCACAGCTACCCGGTTCCCAGCTAAAGCCCGTTTCACAAGCAGCCCCGGAGGAG
>NW_009600536.1:0-22638 GCF_000690535.1 Cariama cristata
CCTGTTTTAGCCAAACCAGGACAGACTCCTATTGCTTTGAATGAAAACCAGAGCTAGGAAAATGCTTAATCCACACAAGTGACACTGCAAAGTATACAGCATTCTGGCTCAGTTACAGAAGATTAAATTGTGTAACAGTTGACTTTTATGGAAATAGAAGCAAAATCTCCAACATTTTTTTCCTTAATCTATGTAACATTGCTATTGTCTCTCCTCCTTTAAAATAAATACATTTCAAATAAAACTAGGTGGAAAAAAAATAACTTTTTTTGAGGTGCTTGTAGGATCTTGCATTTGCAAATAGTTCCTGCTAGCCTTGAGGTTTAAATTTATTTTTTTCTGTAGATCCAGTCTTTAAAGTGATTCTAATGTACAGACTTACTGTGAAGAGCAAGTCTGTTGGGAGGAAAGAAAACTGTTGGTGAGCTTTAAGCCAAAACACTTGGTGATTCTAAACCCTCAGGGAAAGGAATTTACTCTATGTCTGTAAACAAATGCTATATTATCCTTTTTTTAAATAATCCATTTCCTTCTGTATTCATCCAGTCTTCTACTCATACAACTGTTCATGTCCCCTAGTGTTATTTTAGGGGATATGTATACTTTAGGAGAATACACTTCATGTTGGATGAGATAGTAAATAAAATAAACTAGTCACGAACTTGTGTCCACCTCAATATGGAAGCAGCTCATGAAATTTAACTATTGGCTTGAATTATTGATTTCTTGCTTGGATTATCCAACTTCTCCATAATCACTTGTAAAACTAATAAGCTACAATTAGAGGATGAGATAAGTAATGGAGATTGGTCTCATCAAATAATTATGCTTCTCAGTTTGAAAAATATCAAAGTAATGTGTTTCCCACCTAATGGATGAAAAAAGAGACAATTTATATCTTTCTCATTTGCAGTTGTTTCATTATGTAAAGAAGAATTATTTGCACATTCTCCCATGTGTGTGAAAGGAATAAATTCTCTTCTGTTTAATCAGTTTATCCAGATAATCTGTAACTGCAGCACGTAATAGCAAGCCTTCCAGTAACATCTTATTCCCAAACTCCATTTTCCAGTAGAATATTTATAATTTTCTATATTCTGTGTGGAATGCCATCCATAGAAAGACTGATTTATCTTTTTTCTTGTTGATTCATTATCCTGTGTTGGCTTCTTGATTCACTGTTCCATCTTGATTGTCAGAGCAAAGTGTCACCACTGGAAAGTATGTTTTTAGCACGACTGGCATGATGTAGCTCTAATGCTCAGTGCTTTTTTGGCACTACTGGAAAACAAATGCATTAATCCATATCCAACTAATCCAGTCTTGATCTTCTCTATCAAGCAAACTATTAACAGTGTTGCGCAGTTTTAAGTTAGTTATACATGTTTTACATGTATAAGATATAACTTTATAATCTATATATTTTTATAATAGATGTTCCTATGCTCATATATAGCATCCTATAGAAATTGCATAGATTTAGTAAAAAAAAAAGGCTCCATTAAAAAAATCTGACAAAGTACCCACAGATTTTATTCCAGATTTCAAAATTAAACCTGATATTAAAAACCATGTAGTTCCTAACACTGTACAGAATGTAGAAATTTGTATCAATTTCAAAAAGGTAACTTACATGTAAAAACTTAGAGCAAGGGAGAAGCCAAAACTTCCTTGATAAATTACTTAATGGAATACATGGATAGAGATGAGTGAAAAAATCCTAAAATTTAAAGTTCAGTTATTACTTTTCAAGCAGGATTCAATATCATATTTTTCCTAGTTTTCCAGCGTTTTCACCATTTCTATCACATTTTCAAATGGAAAGGAGTAAACAAGAGAAGGTGAGGAATTAAAGGAGAAACAGAAGAGAAAGGTGTGTTTAATTTCTAAATGTTTTTGCATAGAGGAAAAAAACCAACACAAGAACAAAATGAACCTTCCCCAAAAAATGTTTGAGCAAAGTGGAACATTTTTAAGAATCTCTTTTTCTTTTCCAAATAGTGCTGTAATAGTATATTGTTACAACAACCAATTGTTCTTTTCCTTTTTTAATTTAAGTATCTTGGAGTTCAGTCACTTGGAATTCATGACTGTTCTAGACTACTGAGACAACCTTCTTCACTCTCTCATGACAAATACTTGTAATTCAAGCTCAACCTGAATATAAGAACATGACTTCACTTCTAAGAAGGGTGTAAATTCTTGAACAAAGTAGCATATCATAATTGCATGGTGCATGGTACAAACATAGATATATCATTAGATATGCAGTACAGTTGGATTGTATAGTAAACCAAATTATGATACTATAGTCTGTAATTTTTTACACTTCTATAGGAGAAATTACACTTAAAATTAATATCTGAAAGTAGCTAATTAGAAAATAACAAATTATCTTCAAAGAATTTACCCTGACATCATGTGCTATTTCATATTTGGAATTAGCATAACTATTGATAGTCTAGATTTAGCTGTTTTGCAAATGCATACAACAATGTGGGGTGATAGTATAAAGTATATGTGCTATGCTAGATTTGAAAAAAACATATGCTTCATTCATTGTGGAGATGGAATCAGATCCATTCTTTTACATGAGATGATAGAAGATAAATATTGAAAAAAAAATGGGATCTGCCTACAGGTACTGAACACACATTTTACAGCCTGTAAGGCCAAACACTAAAAACACCCCCAAGGCACAAACAGAAAGAGACATCAAGATTAACAAGCTCATGTTCTATATTAGCAATAGTGCAGTGGCCAAGGTTAGTAATGGTTCTTTACTGGACAAGTAAAGCTAGCAAAAATGAGCCTGAAAAGGGCCAAAGTGTCGAATTCTCTTTGCAATGCAAGTCTTCATCAGTCTTAAATAAAAAGGTCAGTTTAAGTCAGACAGTTAATGCAATTAATATTTGAGAAAAAGGGCATTAACACAATATTAGAGGCAAAAGATAAGATCTCAACTTTGATAGAAAAGGGAAGGTCAGAGATTATTTAGGAGAGCCTCCAGTTTAGCCAAGTAATCTCTAACTTGCTCTTCCTTTAGTCAAGATTTATCTTATTCTATTGTAGTTGCACTCATTGTGATTGTCATCTGAGTATTCTGTGAAAGCAATCAATATCAAAACATCAAAGTTATCTGCTGGACTTGACAAATTCTGTTCTATATACATGCAGATCTGGCTGTAACAATCTTAAATTTGGTAACAGTTATCTTCAGTAGTGCATTGTATTGAAAGATAAGACAAAGATAAACTGGGGTCTTCATGGAAAAAGGGGAAGAATTGTAAATCAGTCAAACTACCTTCAGCTTTCAGAGAAATATTGAACCAAATGAAACATTTTACATGTTTCTGCAAGAAAACAATAATCACCATGAACTGAAAAGAACAAGTTGCATACTTTTTTTTCCTTTCTCTGTAATGTGATAACATGCATTGTGAACAGAACAGAAGTAACAGCTAAAATATCTGAGATGTAATAAAATATTTAAATTCTTTTGTATTCTATTTTCCTAAGCAAGCTAGGAAAACAACCTCTAGACTAATTCTCTAAGAGGTGACCATAGAGGTGGATAGAGTGAAATTACCTGCTGTTCACTATCCGAAGAAAAAGATACACAGAATGGGGTTTCACTGGCATCTGATCTGGATGTATTGGTAATGCTCTTAAAGACCCAGTTGAAACAAACAAACTGTATTTAGGAAGTCAAAAATCAGTTCAGTGATATTCTAAGGATAGATTTGAATTTGCCAAGTCTGAGATTATCAATAGTCATACCTATTCTTATAGGGACACAAGTAGGGAGCAGTCCTTCAGAAAAAGATCTGTGGTTATAACAGATCACTAGATGGATATTAGTCAACAATGTCATTCTGTTATTAAATATACATGTGTGTGTATATATATGTGAATGCATAAATAGGAAATACAGAAAATAATTAGCTATAGCTTTGGTTGAAATACTGATATTATTTTTCTACACTGCAGCTTGAGAAATTAGTAATCTAGTGAGTGTTGAAGAAAAAGAAAAGCAGACATCTAGAAATAAAGGTCTACAAGGAAGGACTGAAATATTTCAGTGCTTAGTTTAAAAAGACAAGAGGTGTTAAGGATACAGTAGCTGTTCTCAGATGCATAAAAGGTATCAAAGGGAATAATCCACAGTGAATGTGGATAAGTAAAAATATAATGGGTTTGAGTCACAAAAGGAAGGATAGACATTAGGAAAAGCTTTCTAGTCATAACAATAATAAAACATTGCAATAGGTTGTCTGGGGAGTCACAATCCTACAAGAGTGTATGTGTCAAAACTATTGAAGTATAATTCATCCTTCTTTGAGGTATGCAGAATGATATAGATGACTTCTTGAGGTCTGTGTAAAGAGGTTTATTCTAAGATAGTGTCAAACATCAATAAAGTTTGTAATGGTAATATAAGGGATAGAATCAACCTCACTGCCAGAGTCATTCCTCTCTAATTTCTATCAAAGTTTCTTCCACAATTTTTTTTTTACCCATTATTTCATATAAAGCCACCAAGGTGAAAAATGCTGCTGTTGTAAACTAGGTCGCTTGTTAGGCATTTTAAAGGAAACAACAGAACCATCAAAACCAAGCAGATAACCAGGCAAGCATCAAGGAGAATGATAATATTAATTTTTTTTATAACTGTATTATGAGTTAAAAGCAAATCTAAACATCAGGTTAGTGTATTCAGGGCAAAACCAAGCTTTATATAGGAAAAGCAAAAGATGTACCAGCACAATCCTGAACTAAGAGATCTTCCTCTCAGGAGCCTCTGGTCAACTGCTAAGTCAGGTGCCTGTGAACTACATCACTATACATAAAACCTTAAAACTGAAGCTATTGCTTCAATCTTATCAAATTTAGAAAGTGTAATTGGCTGAAATGCAGCTCTGAGAGTATATATTTTGAACCAGAGAAGCCTTCTCTGGAGAGGTTGAGCATGCAAACAATATAGAACCTTTCCTTGCAGTTCTTGGCATATCACTGGGTAGAGAAACAGGGAGACTGGGAAAAAGTCACCTTCACTTGCAGAGTGATTTCTCAGTCCTACTTTACTAATTTGAGAGGAGGTACAGCTAAACCCACTAGAGTGCAACACACATTTCCCTTTTCTTTTGTGACTGCCACAGTGCTGTAATTGCCACCTTTAAATAGTAGTAGTATTTTTTCTCGGTGAAAGAAAGAATGTTTTGATCAAATACATACCTTAGATCTATTTACAGGATTTGTAAGAAACAATACATGAGTCTAAAATTATCCCTGAAGAAGACCAAACACATTCCTGTCTATCGTAAGTACCCTGCAGTGAGTTTCCAGCAACAACATGGAGACCACAGGTTTGATCACTCAATGTTCAAACCAAGGCTCTTAGCAAGAGTGGTCTACCTGACTTCAAGTGCCATGGTGATAAACCAGAAATACTGACTGGACAGAGATGAGTGAAGCCATTTAAAGCTTTTTAACTTGTAATCAAAGCCAGTCAGCACTTTGTACAAATTTTGAAGGCAGACTTGCTGGACTTGCTCAGCTAGCTTGTCTGGGCAAGTTTTTCACTTCACTTCACTGTGTGTCAGTTCTATCTGGAGGAAAAGGGTACTTCCAGTAAAGGTGTACATCAGTCTGGAGGCCTCTCATTTAAGATCTGTATCAGGAAAAACAGTTCATGCATACTTAAGTTGCAGGGCTCTTTTTAACTGAAATTTCAGCATAATCATTTTAGAAGAAAAGCTGTAGCTTTACCCACTGTGAGAAAGTGTAAACTGCAACAAAACAAGAAAAAGTCTAACGTGGAATACTTTTCTTGTACATCCATGGATAGCTTTATTGGGGGTAAGAAGCTGGTCTACGTCAGAAAGTGTAGAAAACATGCCTTTCTTTGCTATACAACATCTCACATGGAAATGCTATGATCTCATCTGTATGATCTTTCTGTAATTAATGTATAACATATGCAAAGTAATTAATCACAGAAGTACATTCTATCTAGAACATGATCTGCTGGGTGAGTTGATATTACATGTAAAGAATAATAATTTTTTCACTTCATCGTATTAGTAAAGATAACTGTCTCAGTACTGGAAAGGAAGTTTCTGTTGATGCGATGATGAAAATAAATTGAATCGATCATGCTGAACTAGAGACAATAAAGCATAGCATTGCTTTAAATCTTAATTTTTTACAGTTTATATTGCACATAAACATCAAAATAAGCTTTATTTCAAATCTTGAAACTGGAAAAGTCACTTAAAGCATAACATTGCTTTAAATCTTAATTTCTACAGTTTATATTGCACATAAACATCAAAATAAGCTTTATTTCAAATCTTGAAACTGGAAAAGTCACTGCTGTGACAATGTAATATAAAGGCCTTTGGTGTATGTAAATGTACATCCACCATCTCTCAGAAGTAAACTTATAGAAACAAAATGCAGCTACATTTTATAGGTGATGACAAATAAAATATCAAACCTTTTCCCATAAATGTACACTAAATTGTGAAAAGGTTCATTTTGGGATAGAAACGTTTTTCTGAAAAAAAAAAAAAGAAAAAAAAATACATAAGTAGAGTGAGAAACTTTTTTTCCTGATAAGTTTATTAGTAATAAAAAAATAAGTTAAAAATTGTTTCCTACAGAATTTAAGACTTGTAATTGATGACAGAGCTTGGCTTTATTTAATCACTGAAAAAAAAACCAAAAACCACAAAAACAACAAACTTGAAAAAAGGAATTTAAAAAATATTAAATATGTAGCATGCAGCTCTCACTCACATCTGTTTATTCATTTTCATCTTATGCTGTAAACTCCATTACAGGTTGAAGATAAAATTCACCCATCTGTTTTAATATGAATGATTCAGTTCTTTGTAACAACTGTATGCAAACTGAAACACATAAATTACTAAGCATATTGGGAATTAAAGCACTATATTATATGCAGTTAAAACTATTTTGAGCTGCTTCTTCTATTGACTCTTCTAGAAATGTGCATTATTCATCAAGTAAAATTCCAAAACCTGATTGAATAGAGCTGCCAAAATCACTGTCTATGTTATATGTTGGTCTAATACAATATGCAGACAAAACTGTAAAACTGAGTTAGTTTCAGATAGAAATAGAAAATCAACCTCTACCATTGCATAAAAAGAATACAGGTAGCAGTTTATAATCTCATATGATTTTTAAGCAGAACTACTATGAAGCTATTTCATCTTTTTTGTCTTCCTTTTTGGGTATTCATAAATTAATTCCCACTTTAATCCCTTAATCACTGTCCTTTGGTGTTGTCATGTTAAAAACACATCATGTCAAGCTGAGGATCTGACAATTACTGACTCTGGAAGAGCTTTGTTCTAAATTAATTAAGTATCAAATATCAGGCATCTTGTCTGAATGATAGTAGGTTTTAAAATGATCATTTGATTATATGCATTTTTTACTGTGGTTTTTTTTTTTTTTCCTTTCTAAAGCAGATCTCTAATTGTTGCTGCGGCATGTAGCCAATGTACAGAATAATGTTGCATCGTGATGCTGACATTGATATGACAATCATGATTCCATGGCACTCTGATGTGGAATGCTGTTTAGAAATCAACCCACACACAATAAAAATCAGACCAAGATAGACTAGCTAAAAATTGTCCAATGAACCTTCCCTGAATACTGTGTGCCATTATTGTGTATAGCACATAACTTCAGAACCTTCTAGGAGGAGATTTTGTTTTCTGATGCTAAAGAAGGAAGTTGATAATGAAGCAGTCTTGTTAAGAAGTTATGACCTGGTGTTTAGAAGCTGATGTTTATAAGAACCAAGGTACAGAGCAGACCATCTGCAGAGAACAATTCAGGTTGGAAAAAGGTTCTAAGCAGAAGTAGAAATATCTGTAGAATGCCCCTTGGGTTTTAGCTACAGGTCTTGTATACTGTTTCTGAACTTTATAATCATGGTCCTGGCATTCAAAAAGATGAAGTATTTCAAATCGTTTTGGTATAAGTATTGTCCTTTGAAATTCTCAGTTGCTAACAAGTGTTTGTGTTTTACAGGAGAAACACTCAACAGGAGAAATGTATCCAGTTGTATCTCCTACCTGGTGGAGAATAACATCTTCCTCCTGCTTTTTAACATAACTTGAGAGCTTGGGCTAATCAATTACTCCCTCCCCAAACATTAATTTGCTGGATGCCAAAACTGAAAAATATTTATGAAAAGGTTAGGTAGAAAATAGCTTTTGAGGGTCTGCAGTATTGCTTCTAGTTCATATAGTCTCACTTTCAGTCCCTCTGTCTCTCCATATACATCTATATATCTATGTATATTTATATGTGTACTTGTGTGTGTGTGTGTGTATATATATATATATGAAAGTATATATGAAAGAATCTGCTTAGGGAATTATAAAATCATTCGATTATCATTAAGGATTTTACAATCATTATGTACATGTAGCAGTTACTAGAAGCTGCTTTTGCTGAAACCTGTTAAGAGAATAGAGATAACCCTGAGTTTTTCTCTCTAAACATAGGTGGAAAAAAGTCAACATTGTGAGAAAACTAAGATAGAAATAGATTAATTTCTGAATATTTTATGTTTTGTGCCTTAAACATTCTTACCATGTCTTAAATTTTAGCACCAGCTACAAACAACAGAAACAAAGTTATTGCCATGTTAGATGAAATTCTATGCTCATCTAATTTAGTGCTTTGTTTCTGACAAATAAATCTGTTGATAACTTGAATCTGACTATAATTACTTTTGATAGTAAAACAAAACCAAAAATCTATTTGATATCTTAAAGGATAGTCAATCTTATCCAAAAATGTAATTAATTATTCTGAATAGTCAACCAGCAGAAAAATTAAAATATTTGGGTGTGTTTTCTATTTCTACAGCTTCTTGTAGATATGAGTTCTGCACTTTACTTGCACAATTGTGTGGGCAAGTATATTTTCTATCAGTTTAATATATGAGCTTTCCTAATTACATTGAACAACTTTTTTGCCTCAGATATGAGAAAAGCAGGTGTCTCCCTTACCCTTGTTCTTTAAATGTTTGGAATTTCCTGTAAAATTTAGAGTAAAACACCACAAGCTCTGAACAATCATAGACAGATAAAACTCTAGAGAAATCCAGAACTAATACCCAGCAAAAGTAGGTTCATTTACCAAAAAAGGTGAGGGTTTGCTTGTTTGTTGTTTTGGTTTTGTTTGGTTTTATTTTAATTGTCCACCCAGGCTTTTCGGAACCTAAATTGTTGCCAATCGTTAGCCGTCTAAGTGCTGGTCAAATGCAGTATTTTGATTTTCTTATTTGTTCTGTTTCACGGTGTGACTTCTGGGGCAAGTCCAGGCATATAATATGTAAGTTCATAAATCAATGCAAATTCATAAGTGATTTTTAGCACAGTAATGCTGATGTACTGTCTCTTTTAGATCAAGGGTAATGTAAATCTATTGAACCAACAACAGAGCAATTAATTTTTCATCTTTTCAATAGTTTCAATATAATACTTTTTCTTTCCCACTCTGCATAACTTCTATCATTATCATAGACAAGATTTCTATCCTATATTAAGTTTTGATATGGCAATTTTGACCTGCGTACATTTAGAACTTTAAGATGATTCCTGGACTGTAACTTGACTAATATGAAATTAGCAACCTAATTATAATGTTATCTGCTATTGTATTAGTTGGTGAGTAATTAGGAAAAGAGAAGACAATGACATTGAAAAATATCAATACATGTGGCTTTTACAGATTAAATAATTTACTCTCAAATTTTAGAATGTTTCTTTAAAATTATCTATTGCAATTTTGGTTTATAAATTTAGATTTCTTTGACTTGAGGTGCTGTACTTCAATCAATCACACAGAGCCAAGTAATCTGACATAAGTAAAGAAAAAGAAGTGAAAGGGGAAAAAAAAAATAACAAAAAATCCTGACAGGTAGGAATGGTTTAGGCTAACAATGAACTAGAAGTAAAGCTTCGTAAATGTGGAGGACAAAGGAGGGAAACTTAAATAGCACTATATTATGCATCTTCAAGTTAAAAATATTGCTGTCAAAAGAAATCTCCATTGTTCAATGCCAATGAGCACTACTGAGAGGTATTTTAGCAATGAGAATAGTAATTCTTGTACAAAGAACCATAAAAGTACGATTAGTTATGTGTAAAAAGAAAGCTTGCTGATCTATTTAGGCATGATGTGAAGCTGAAATTCCAGTCTGACAGTCTGGAACCAATGGATCTAACAGCTTACTAATAAGAGATTACCTTCTGGCTGGCATCCTGACACTTAAAGTTAGAATAATGAAAAGCAAACAGTTCTAGAATTGATTCTTGTCAAAGCAATTAGAATTCACTAAGAAAGGATGCTACCTAGTCCAAACTGAAAGATAAAGGAAGCAGATACTGGACAGATGTTTTGATAAATAATCCAAAATAGTACAAGGAATACAGGAGAGAGAAAGTGGAAGACACATGTCAGATAGAGATGAAGCAGAACTCAAAATTCAAATCTATGGGCAGCATACAGAGCTGTTCGTGCTGGGCTAACCAGCACAAGCTGAGCTACAGTTAAGTATCTGGAGAAAAGGGCAATTAGAAAGATTATCATTTGAAAGAGTTTGCAAGCTTCACTAAGTATGTACAAGGCAAAAAAAAGGATTTTTGCAGGAAAAAAAAAAAAAAAAGGCTATCACCCTTAAAGCTAATAGGACATCTCATAACTTTGCATTAAAAAACAGATATCAATGAAGATTTTTCTCAGACTACATATCTGAGAATTTTTTTGAACATAGATCCTAGCTCTAGAGCTGTCCAGCAAAGTAGTATCAAGTCTGTTTCTTTCAGCTTTATACAGTTAGAATTACATGTCTGCATTTTCTGTATCTATTTGTGAATATAAAACACAGTTAGGGAAACAGTTCAATAACAGAAAATGAAGTTACTTAAGTTCAGATCAAGTAACTTCACATAGAAAAAGGCTGCAGAAATATGTATTTTTCATCAGAATTACTAAAACTTTGATTGCATTTAATATGTGATCATCAGTTCTTGCAAAACTGTAACTAAATTGCCAATACAAGTTATAAAAGTTACTGAAAGTGGTGCTTTGGAACTGCAAATCCTACAGTTCTTGCAATTCAGCTCGTATTGTCAGAGTAACATGTTCTGCTTGTTGACTTTTGTAGGCCAGAGACGTTTTTAGTAATACGGAAGTTCTTATTGAGCTCATTAAGTGCTAGGCCATTTAGCGGTTTTACACCTCATCTTCGTTATATCCCAATATCAAATGCATTCACACAAAATAGCCATTTTGACTGAACTTAATACTGATCTGTTTGAGCTTTTAATTAAATGGAACTTAATTTGATGAGTATTGTGCTGCACTGTAAGGTACTTCTATGTAGGCAGTTACGTAAGTGTGATTTGGTTTTTTTAATATTACATTTTTATTGAAATAGCCCTGTTACTCCTATTAATGTATCGGTACAGACAGTAGAATATACGAGCTATGGCTGAACATGGATCTGAAGCAGCAGAAACTGATGTTAACTGGTGTGCCACAGAAAGTGAGAAACTTTTTATATTTAATTTACACCTGTAATGGTTACCTTTATATAACCTACTTTTATGCTGTGTATACAATACCTATTTTTTATTTCTTTCTAAACTCTGAAAGTTACATATAAATTCTCAAGCACTAATCTAATAGTTATGATGGCTGTACTCATTCCTACAGTTCAGGAAAACTTTAGCATAGATTTACATTCAAGTTCTTTTCAAGAAAGCTCTTAGATTTTTGCTTGAGTTTAGATGTGCACGTAAATATCATTTATATCAATGAGACATAATCTGTGTTTCAGTGCTTTTCTGAATGGGAATGATTTCCTAAATTGATACCTCTAATTTCCAAGAATTCATTATTCTGATTACTTAAGAAAAAAGCCTCTTTGTCTTTTACTTGAAGAACAATACCTTTAGAATCAAAACTTCATCATTGTATTACATTGAGCATTTACTGAGTTAAAGGCTCTTTTCAGTGGTGCCTAGCGACAGAACAAGAGGCAGTGGACACAAACAGAAACATAGGAGGTTTCATCCAAACATCAGGAAACTTTTTTACTACGAAGGTGACTGAGATTAGCACAAATTGCCCATAAGGGTTGTAGAGTCTCCATCCTTGGAGATACTCAAAAGCTGTCTGGACATTGCCCTGGGCTCTAGGTGGCCCTACTTGAGCAGACAGATTGGACTAGAAGACCTTCAGACATCCCTTCCAACCCCAACTACTCTGTGAAATGCTACATCTTGGAGAATAAAGTACTTCTATTGGTGAATTAAACTTATTTAAATATCTTATTCTAGCTCTGAGAAAGACAAAGAAAATGTGAAAAAAACCTTACAAATATAAAACATGCATTATAAAAGCATATGCACTTTTACAGAAATAAATACAGACATACAAAATTGACATCTTACAGAGTTGTAGCCTTTCTAGCATGCTCCCCATGTGAAAAAAGTGCAGTCACAGACATTATGTATAGACCATAGGAAAAGAAAATATACAATACTAGAGTTAGTCATACCCATCTGCAACAGGAGATTGGGAAATCGTTAAATATTGAGACTCACATTTTCTTAGAGGGGCTATTTCCTGGTTATATTTAAAGATTTAGTAAACAAAATCTAATTTCCATAATTTCTGAGAATTAGACTCATTTTAAAAGTAGAGAAGGGAAATGCCAAACATTGGCATTTTGAGATCTAAAGCAAACCATACAGGTGACAAACTGGCCTTCCTTCTTCCTCCTCCTCACATATGGTTGTTTTTTTGTTGGTTTTTTTTTTTTTTTTTAAGTATGCAGATCTTTTCTGTTAAAGCTATTACAACACTAACCTTAGAAGTAGATAGTAAATGGACATTGTGAATACAATGACTGACATCAGCAGAATTCACAAAAAGGTGGAAAAAAACGCCCAAACAGGTATTTGAATTATTTTCAATATTAACTAATTTGGATAGATTGGCCTTTGTTTTGTAAGTGTGTCTAAGTATTCATGGTTGTACCTGTATACGCAATTATCAACAAGGTATTTATGTTCTTTATCCCAAATTCTTTTAAGTGGAGGATATTGCTCCTATTCAATTGTGTTACAATACTCTAAATCTTTAAGTGACAATGATCAATCGTTAAATATTAAATAATAAGATATCTGGATAATTGTAGACTTCCTGCATGAATTAGCAATGGTGTACCACCAACCAAATCACTGACAGTAATGAAAAAGTGTATCCTGAAAATAAGTTGTTTGTTTTAAATGGGAGGAGAAATAATGATGAGAGTATCTCAGCAAGACATCTGCAGGACAGTGAAGTCTGAAATTAAGATGTTTAATGAGCAAGATAAGAATCAATGAATCAATATATTAATGAAGAAATTATTAGATGAAGGACAAATTTTAAAAATACACACAATAGCCCAATAATGCCTTAATCTTTGAAATACATGCTTACTTTCCAAGACAATAATTCCTTGCTTTCCTTTTTTAGTTTCTCAGTGCTTCTCCACTAACTTTTTACTTCTTTTTTTACTAAATATTTTTCCCTTTCCCTTTTTTTACTTTGTTCTTCATATTATTTATAAAATATTAACTTTTTTGTTTAAAACTTCCTCAGTCATGCTATTCAAGTTGGTAAAAAGCTCTCTAAAATGCTTTGCCCTCCCAGTCAAATTCATTCTTTATGAGATGTTATGATTCCCTGAAGAAATTGTCAGCATATTTAGCAATGAATAGAGGCCAAAATTGTAATACATTTTCCTGGGCTTTCTCCCTCTCTGTCCTAATCATTATTTGCTTTTCAGGAGAATCTGGCTGCTATCAAAGTCTTAACTTTTACAGAACAGGCTACAGAGAGCATCAAATCATATGATTGTTTCTAGGGCCTTCCTGTATAAAAAGGTAGAATAGCTTTCATTGAAATAATAAGTGAAAAAGCAAAGTGGTATTTCTCTACAAAGTTTGGCAGCATAAAAAATATTTGTTGCCAAATGTCATGAAAACAAACTGTACAAATAAAAACAAAACCTGCCAGCTTCCAGGCTATCTTAGTTTCTGAAAGCACTCTGTTAACAAGATGTTCACAAGGTTTCCACAAGAGACTCCCATAAACCTGCTATAAATAAAAGTTTAACAAAAAAGCAAAATTAAGGAAAATCTCAAAGTCTTCTAAACATGATAGCTAAGTAACACAGAAACAGGAGTAAACTGGCCTGCATAATGTCACAAATGAAAACATGTATAAGCCATTTTAACATGTATCTAACTGTAACTCACTGTTGAAATAATATCCATTCATATGACTTGATCCATCATTTCCTTGTGTCTCTATACAGGTGTAAATGACCTATTAAATAATACTAACATTCTTTCACTGCAGACCAGTGGAAGATTGAACCCCTGCAGCATCTGATAGAAGCGTAACAAACATCTGCGCCTTATTCCTCTTTGTTCACCATACCATTTTTAGTTTCTTTCAACAGGGTAGAATAATACTTGTGTATCTTATCCATTAGTCCCTGCCTTTCATTCCTCAGTTATGATTTTCCAGAGTTCAACAGTTTCTTCAATTTATTATACCATTATTCTTCTCTTGCTTCAAATTCTCCCTTTGTTTCTATCCTGTTTTCTTCTGTTCTTGCTCTCCTTTTATGTAATTTTTTCCCATGCTCCTCTACTAGTTCTTCCCGTAGCAAAGATCTTTTTTCCTTCAATGTGCTGGAATGTTTATTTTTATTATTCTTGACAAGTTTAAATACTTGTCAGTAAGTACAGGTATCTTTATATCTTACTGCTTGACCGATCACTGCAGGCATATCGCCAGACTAGTGCAAATTGTGTTATTGTCATGTATGTTTTCTTCTGTAAAAAGAGAAGAACAAGTATAACTTGCCCTGCATACTACTTGTCACTACTTGTTCTGTTATACTATGTGTATAACAGAATTATTTAGCAAAGTTTTTGTGTAGGAAGGTGTCCTAATAAGAACCTAATTTTTATACAATTCAGTCTACTGCAGGAAACAGTTATTTTGACAACCATTCAAGTTTAATGCTAGATTCAACCACACTGAATCAAACCTTTGTACCAATTGATGATGTGAAACTTTTCTACAGAAAGGTGTTGTACCTAATGCCAACAGTTTACAAAAAGCAGAAAACATTCAGTTGAAAGATGGTAAATAAGTGAGAACTTCTCCCTAACTTTAGGTCAGACTTTCAATCTGTTCTTCAGTATTTTTTGATCATAGCAAACAAATACCACACTGAAATAGAATGATATTATTGATCACAGTGTGGATCTGTTATAAGTGACTAAAGGAGATTAAACAGTAACATAAGACATTCTATTTCATAGAGAGATATAGACTTGTCTGCCTGATATGACTGATATTAACGTATATGTAACTGAAAAAGCTATATACTTAAGGCCATTTTAACACTAGCAAGTACGCAGTTCATTGGGAGTAGACCTGTGAAGAGAAATCTTCAGTGCAAGGAGCTGATATTCATGCTAAGCTCATGTTGGCAGGTTTATTTCAGGCTAGCCCTCACGTTGTTCCATGGACCAAACACCAATAAGCAGCTGGAAAACATTACACATCTTAATGGCTGTTAAGAGCTGGGCTGTGTCCTCCAGCAGCTCCGACCCAGGACTCCTTGTGCTCAGCCACTGCAGCCCAGCCCAGTGCCCTGAGGACTGGGGTCTTTTCTCAGGCTGAGGGACACAGCAGTTGTTTTCCAGTTTGCAGGTTCCACTGGTGGTGAAGCTGAGAACATATCATAGAGATACACAGGCACAGGGGCCATGTGCGACATGGCTGGTCACAAGGACTGCCACAGAGAAGGCACTGCTATCAACAGCACCTACATATAGGACTTACATAAAATCTAAGGGCAGTCAGTCAAGACTGCAGCAAATACACATGCACACCAGATTTGGGGAAGATACAGACACCCTTGCAGCAGCTGGCTGTGACCCATGGTCCTGCTACAGCTGTTAATGTGGAGCCCCTCACCTTCCTCGCTCACCCTTGTCCCCCACAGCAGATGTTTTTTAGGACATACACTGCCCCCACCCCAGGGGATAGCGGCAAAGACCTCTACTTGCTGCACTAAGCTGACACCACAGGCCAGGGGCACCTACACCCCCAGTCTGTCTCCGGTAACTGATACCCAATCCACTTGCACAGATCCCACCAGTAGTTGACATTTCATCCTCGCAGCACTTATATACGCATGATAGAGAGTGAGATTATGCAGAGAGATAGTTGAGAAAGAAATTAATTAGAAGATAAGGAAGTGATCAGATGTAGGGCCCAGCCAGAAGAACATTTTACATGCAACCAGCCCCTTTTATACCTGTTTCTGTCTACTACTCTTTGTTGCTCCCTTCTACCCCTGCACGTAACCCATGGGTTTGTACAGCTCTATTGATTTCCTCACCCCTTCACAGCTGGGTGTCTGGGATCACCTCTGGTTTACAATCTTATTAGTTGCAAAGTCTAACTTGATCTTCCCAGAAGTTTCTTCGTAGTCTGCCAGTTAATGTGAATGGTGAGGTTTGTTTCTTCTTGTCTCCATGTTAATTTTGTCAGTGTCTCTTCATGGAGTTTTTTGTTTGTTTTGAGGGGTTTTTTTGTCTTCTCCCTTTCTTCTAATCTCTATTTACCAGATCCTTGATCGGATAGGCTTACTGGAGTTAACGTCTGTACTTTTCCATATATCCTTATCACTTAATATGACTGACTAGGTTTGGTTCTCCTCATTGCCTCCTTTATCATTTGTTGGTCAGATTTGTGTCCCTGTATGTTTTTGTTTGTGGCTTCCTCCTTCATTTATTATCTTATCTTTTTCATTGAAAAAGTCCTTGAGCAGACATACCCAAAGAAGGAGACACTCTCCTTCAGCACACCCTTACAAAACATACATTCTGGTTTAATTTAATCTGGAAGGAATCCAGATGATGAAATCTAAGGACAATACACAGTATGAATCAAAGCCTTGTAAGTGGAGGTATTCAGGAAAATATTTTCCGCAGACATGTCCAGACTGGTAAAAGACCTGAATAACCTTGTTTGATCTCACAGGTGACCCAGCCTTTAGCAGAAGGTCCCTTCCAACCTGAATTTCCCTGGGATCTGTACAGAAACACTAGAATGATCAGGAGTCATTTATTAATATGTTTAATCAGCAGCTTAATGACAGCCATATTTTAAGGCCCTGCTGTGCTTTGCTCCAGGTTATATATGTTAAGAGTGAGGCTACTGCATGTAGGAGTTTAAAAGTTCTGAAACAAAAGAACAAATGCAGATGCTGCTGATACACAGAATCATCTTCCAAAGATAACAGAAACCTGGTCACAATCTACAAACATTAGCCACGGAAGAGCTAGTTACCAGAGCTGGACAGGACCTTGGATCAGCAGGTGCAGAAGTACATTATTATGACCAAAAGATTATATTAATTATGGCCATAAAAATAAATAAATATGTTAACTAGTGGATAAAACATTGATAAATAATGATAACAGACTCTGCAAAGAAAGGATATTGATGCATTAGTGCACAGAGTATTAAAAGTTACAAACAGTCAAATAGGATGCAAAAAAAAATTGGGTGGGTTTTTTTAATGAAAAAGTTTTGTGTGGACTCTTACAAAAAAGACTTAATAGGTACCCAAGCTGTGTATTGGTTCTGTCACACTGTAGGGTTAGATTTATTTTGTTATAGGAGTGAAATGAAACAAATTAGGGGGATGATACCTCCTGTATCTTTTCTTGCATAGTTCAATGCTAGATAATTCATTCTAAGCATGCCATAGTCCTAAAAAAAATAACCCCATAACTGATTTTCTTCTGTCTTACAAACATGGGAAGATATTTTTTCCATTTCCTTGAATTTCTTCAATATAATAATGAATAAAATAAGTCAGATTTCTCCTTCTGTTAGGTAAGACCTGAGCCACATTTGTCAGGTAATTTTTTTATATATATATTTCTCTGTGTCTTGGTACTCAGGTGAATGTGTTTATTTTTGCATGACTGGATCTAATTTTGTCTTAAGGAAGAACTTTCAGGATATTTTTACCAAAAATTGTAACCAAGAAAACTCTTCAAACCAAATGATAGTTTAGAAAGCTGACATTGGTTTATTGCAGCGCTAGGTTCATGGTGAATTTCTCCTCCTGGCATGCACACCAAGCCACATGAAGATATGCATTATAGATATTATATACACAATAAAATAATTGTCTATTCATAGTACACCACATATTCATTGTTATTCACACTCAGGATTGGTTAAAAGTTTATCGTTTCTAATGTAAATTAGTACACATCCTCAGTTAGCACTAATGAAGGCTTGTGATCAACTATGCCTGTTCCCCAAGCTGGGTTTTGCCCTCTTTTGGGGGGGCCATTTGAGTTGGAGGTCGCTATCTTCCATTACCACAGTTGCCTTTGTCCCACTTTCAGCCAATTCATTGTTGATGTCTATGGGTCGTAATGTTTTATCAGCTTGACTCCTTTTATGACCAGAACTCCCTCCCTTGAAGGGCTGTTTTTGTACTCTTACTATACTAATTTAGATAACAGTGTCCTTTTTTATCATTTGTTCTTTGTTTTCTTAATGCTGCCCAACCTTGGGATGTCACACTAAAGAATGTGCCCATTTTTCTGTTAATTTAATTAAATTATTTAACCCTTTGGTATTAATATTATTGGAAGATATGTTCTCTGTACTCTTTACTGTTTTTTTTTTTAATGGGATCAGAAAGTCTTACACAATCATCTCAGTCAAATAAACAGTATTTTGAGTAAATATGCAAAGCTAGATGCTGGCATCAGCCATATTGAGTCAAATGTGGGAATTATATTGAGTAGCACTTATTATGGCCAATTTTTAAGCTCCTTTCTCAATTGGCTTGAAATGTATCAATTTCTTGTGGCAGTTGGTATGTATTGGGCCTGGCTGACAATAACATTAGCATATTAATTAGCTGTATAGGATAAAGGCGTAGCTTAATTATAAGAACATAGATGCTCCTTGAGCATAAAGAACCTGTCAATTACTGAAAGTTATGATGGTGAGAAGAACCTTTGAGAGGGGCAGAATTTGACCTCCAGTGACAGCAACAGCCAGCTGTTGGGAGCCAAACTAATTTTAACATGTCAGTCAGGAATTAGATATTCTCTACCCAATCCCATAACTAGCGGTGTCCAGAGTGGAGAGAGAGAGAGATGTCCTAGGGACTCCGCAGGCCCTGGTGCCCTACATGGCTCAAAACAGTATGCTGATCCACCCAATTTTCTTCCTGAACCACGGCATGTCTCTTTCAGGAAACCAAGCAATTCATAAACCCACATACTTATGTGATTAAAGTATTTTGGTATCTGAGTCCATTTAGCTTCTGCACAGTCATTTGGTCTTAAACCTTGACACTGCTTTTGTTGTCTGAAAAGTGAATTCATAGCCTGGTGTGCAATAAGCTAATTTCCATACACTCAGGGAGACATTGCTTATTTATTACGGGTTTGCACAAAGCCAGGACCCAGGTGATATCCCACAAAGCTGGTTCAACTCCACACAAAAACTACAGCATATTTATCTTGTTACATGATTAGCAAAAATCCATTCAAATTTACACTTATTGGTTAGTAATTACACCATGATTTGTCGTTGGTTAGTTATATTTAGACTAGCCTTGCTTGCTATGTAAATTAACAAGCATGCTCACTACAAGTGGGGGGGCAAGTCTTTCTGGTCTTGAATTGAGTCGGTGGTTGCGATCTTGCTCTGATGCTTTTACCTTTCACCCAGTTACTGCAGATTTTTGTTGTCTTTTACCAGCTTTCCAGCCTGACGATCTTCTAGGGTAGGATGTTCCTCTTTATCAGTCTTCAGCAAGCATGCGCACAATAGTCTAACTTTTGGCTTATCAGTTCCCTCCTCATTGCCTTCTGTGTTCCTTAGGCCCAACTATCCTTATTATCTCAGGAACTGTCTTTTTCTCTCTCTGATGGACCTTGAGTATTCTTGCTGAGTTGGCAATACGCACAAAGCATCCTCAAAACATCTTGATTATTTGCCTCTTCAAGGCCTAGTTGTTCCAGGATATCCTTACTCAGTGTGCTTTTCTGATTACAGCCTTAACTTGTCAACTTAATATATATATACAAAACACATCTTATACAAAATAATTAGACTATTCTCTCTTTGTACAGCAATTTGAAGAGATGTAACAGTTTCTTTATTTTCATGTCTAATTTATAGAAAAAAATAACTGGTAATACCATTTACCAAAAGTTACCACTTAATATTATCTAGGATTTCCTCTTCATTTTCATCACAGAATGTGAGAAATCTTCAGAATGTTCTAAGACATTTGGAACATGATATCTGAAAACAAAATAAGTTTAAGAAATGCCATAGTTGTCGTGGAAGCAAAAATGGCATAAAGAAACCAAAGATCTTGGAGGAAAAAAAAGAAAAAATAAAATTCCATGCAATGCTTTAATATAAAGCACACTTTAAAGGAGACATGAACTATTGTTCTTGCATCTTTCTTCACTCGCTAGCATGGAGGCCAATTTGTTTATACACTTTCTTTAGCTTCAGTTATTTCTCTTTCTCTAAATTGTAAACACCTTTTATACAACATTATAAAAAAAGGTTGAAGGAAAAAAGATTAAGTTTACATCCAGTGCAAATACCTTTAAGAAAGTAATTACGCTAAATTATTGTGCTGTCTCAATGTCAGAGAAAGAGGTCCATGTCTATGTAAAGTAAATTTACGTTCAAAATCTGAAGTATATAAAGGATCCTAAAGAAGATAAGGACTGCTCAATTTTGGGGCCCACTTAAGGTATCCATAGCAGAAGTCTGCAAGAAAATAGCACCTTTCTTTATACGTCCCAGTCCTGCTTATGTAATTTTAACTCACTCCAGTCATCTGAGTTATCTCACCAATTTTCTCTCGTTCTACTTAAATCAGAACACTTTTGTGGATCCATCCACTATTTTCTGCTTGCTTTCTTACATGTTATGAATGACTTCTAGTTCTGACAGTATTGTTGATATTATGATAGATAATGTCATGCTGACACCATTGTTAATATTCTAGTAGATAAAAGGCTGACAGAATTGTTTGTTGGGAAGATTAGCTTTTGGAATATTTGAATAACATCTTGGAATCAACCTTTTTTGGAAACAGCATCTACGCTATGATACCGGGTTTTGTTGGATGATAACTCACTCTCACCTTCAGGAGGAATTACCTGAATTAACTGTTTATTTCATCTTGGATGATAAAGCTATGAATCTCAAGTTTGGTGAAGTTTGCTAAATACGGGTAAAAATGTGGCTCTTCCTCTTCCACCAGCAGAGTGTGAATACATCTTTCCTTGAAAAAAGGAAATCTGCTCTCAAACTCAAAAGTAACTACTTCAGTAGTTCAGTGATATTGTAGGAGTAAGCCTAACTCTTGAAAACAACTTCATCCTTTTGGGGTGGAGAGTTCTGTTATTGATGCTCATTCTTGGAAATCTCCTCTTAATACATAAGAAAGAACATTTTTGCTTCTCTCTCCGTTTTTTCAAACTAGTTCTTTAGAAGTTTCATGCGCTCACAGAATAAAAGAAGGGGAAGACAGGGAAATGTGGACTACAGGCTTCACAAACCCAGCTCAGACCCTAGACTGTTACCTGTAGCCAAGATACTTATTTGTGCATGTCTGAAAGAGCTGAATTCTGAGGGATTTCTAACAGGAGACTTGGCACACATGATGCTGGGCTTACTCATTCCTGTTCTGTAAGCATTTATTTTCTTCCTTCCTTTTCAGAAACTCTTGAAGGTCACTAGACCACTGGTTTGTAAAAAATTTTGCCTAGCTGAACTCTTCTTCCTCTTAGAGCACAGCAGTAAGACAAACAATGGCTTAAGCAATTCCAACAGAAAGTAGCTAATTTGAACTTATTTCTGGTTTCTTCACAGATAAGAGAAGTAAATTTGCAAAACTACCAGAAGGAGGTACAACTAACATGGGAGTAAAAATCTCTGGCTGATGACAAAAAGGAAAAATTAGCGTAATATAGAAAAAAATTTAAGATTTTTCTTCATGTGATTTTAGTTGTTAAAAAACCCTAACTATACAGACAGCTATAGGGAGGCATCAATAATTAGATTCATTTTTTATTAATAATATATTTCAGGATAAAACCTAAAATTTCAGTGTCAAAAACATATCTGTCATTTAAGTATTACGTACAGGAAAGCCAGTGAAATACAAGAAACTCCAGGAGGCTAGCAGATCAATGATGGGCCTAGTAATTATGTTGAAGTGTTTTTCAAAACACTCAAAGCAGCTTTGTATTCATGCTAAGCTGAGAAACCGAACCAGGTAAACAAATCAGACAATTCACATTAGCCTTGATCAGATAAAACTCTTTGAAGATTGAAAAGTGACTACTGTACTATTTTCTCAATAATAATAAATTAAAAAGCTACATTGGCCTGCTTCTCTGTCCTGGTTTGGCTAAAACAGGG
>NW_009600537.1:0-7649 GCF_000690535.1 Cariama cristata
ATCCTTTGCGTTGTGTGTCCTTGAAAGTAGTGGTGGAGCTACAAGTAGCAGTGTCATCATTATTCCACTCATCGTGAGTGCAGGAAAATAGTACAGAGTAGTCCAGCTGGAAGGGCCCTACAACAACCATCTAGTCCAACCGCCTTACCAAGGCTGACTAAGAGTTCAGGCATGGCATTAAGGACATTGTCCAAATGCCTCTTAAATGCTGACAGGCTTGGGGCATCGACTGCCTCTCCAGGAAGCCTCTCCCAGGGTTTGACCACCCTCTCGGTAAAGAAATGTTTCCTCCTGCCATGTCCAAACCTGCCCTGACGGACGCAGCTCTGAGCCCTGCCCACGTGTCCTGTCCCTGGGTACCAGGGAGCAGAGCTCGGCACCCCCCTCTCCACGTCCCCTCCTCAGGCAGCTGCAGAGAGCAGGGAGGTCGCCCCTCAGCCCCCTTCTCCCCAAACGAGACAGACCCCGAGTCCTCAGTGTCCTACTCATTTGCTCTCCCACCATCACAAACTCCAACTTCATTCTCTATCTAGGCATAGACACAAATTGCTCTAGCTAACACCTTGGACAGAATATACAATCAACTGTAAAGACTGCTTTGGCATACTGCATATACAAAGTCTAATAAACTGAGAATATCTGGTATAAACCTGTATTAATCTACAGGAGTATTAGCAGAATTCTCTCAATGTGTTTTCTAATGGTCCAAGACTAGGAGCCAACACAGAGAAACCCAACTTCTCTGAACATGAGGTAATGCTGACTGTAAGTTAGGCAGAAAAAAAAAAATCCCAAAGAGCTGGAGACTGCCTCCAAAGCTTATCTTATAGTTCTCTATCTTATAGTAGAGAACTATCTATGATGTTCTACTACTATAAATGAACCAAAACCATTCTTCTGACACACTTTCTCTCCCTCTTCTGTTTATGTAACTGGAAGAACTAATTTTCATGAAATCCGCTTGTAGTCAACATATTACTAATGACCTCCCAACAGTCATTGCCCCCTTTCCTGAAGGGCACTTAAATCCTTTCCAAGCTGCACTCATTCTGTCTCTAGCTATAACCCATCATTGCCTTGGAAGCATTTTAAGGTTTCGATGCCTTTAAAAAATATTTCTTAGTTAGTCTAAAGCAGTGTTCTGTTAGAAACAAATGTCCCTTAGAAAACATGAGGGAATATTAAAAAAATAAACAGAGCATACATTTGGGGAAATACACCATCTTGATTTCAAAGCTGATTCAGTTTCTAGATATCATAGCCTGATCTTGAAAGTACAGAATTTGAAAAATGGAAGTATCTCCAGATGCACCTCCATCTTGCAAATTTAGGTTTTAGCTAAACAGAACCAATATTGTAAAGACTCTGAATTTCACTACTATAAAATGTTAGTCTAGAGACTGGTCAATAACAGTCTACTACCTCCTGCACATTGACATGAATGGCATAAGCAGAATAAAAAGACAAATGAATATAAAATCTGGCAGACATGAAGCAGGCACGCAGTTACAGAAAATGGAGAGAATGAGAACTCTGTGATTTGTATAGCCACAGAATCACAGAAACATTGGTCAGAAGGGACCTTTGGAGGTCACCTAGTCCAAGCTCCTCCTGAAAGCAGGACCAGCACTGGACTTGACCAGTGCTAACACTTAGCAGTTGATGTTCTCAACAGCAGAACCTTGAAAACCTTTAACAGTTTCTTTGGGTAACACGTGCTAGTACTGCACTAATTCCTACAGAGAGTCTTCCTATGGTTCTGCCCAAGTCTTGCAAGCTGCCCTTGTTACGCTACCTACTGCTACTGAGATGAGTTTGGCTCCATCAGTCACTGCTTTAAGACTCAAGTTCAGCTGCACATATTGGTTAACCACAATTCAGGCATGAAAGCAAGCCATAAAAAAGTAGACTTGCCATAGCAAAAATTAACCTGCAATTATTTTAAGGCAATTCCAGTTTTCCCTGAACTTTCAGTTTCAGAAAACTAGTTAAGACTCATTGGGAGATCTTACTGGCATAACTCTGATACCCAACAATACTCAGAGGTCTATAGGACCACCTGAAGACACCTGCCCTACACATTGTAGTAGCCTTTATAGTCACGAGAAGCTGCGTAACAAGTGATGTATCATGTAGTTTATAACCCTGCTTACTCCTTGACACACTAGATCAGAGACACAGCATCTGAATCTTGAATCAGATGAAAGAAAAATATTTGATGCTGTACTTATTCAAATTGACCCAACATATCTGTTTTCCTATTAATTACTTCACCGTGTATTTGGGAATTTAAAGACTACTCTGCATCCTTTCTCTACAGATGTTCTTATTCCAGTTCAAGCACAAAATCCACAAAAATACTTTTTTTGGTAATCTCTAGTTTTAAAATAGGGAGGCAGAAATTTTTAAACTATATAAATAGGTACACCATGGTACTGGGCATGCCTATTCAAAACCACAATCTACTGAATAATGGAGGACTACAAAATAACCAAATACAAGCTAGAAAAACAGCAGTTAACATTTGGAAAGGAGACTAAAATATGAAAGATGCTGTTTTCATTGACATGTGATATTCCAGCTAACATTCAGATCGCATTATATCATCAAAAGGCCCAAACACAGAACTACCATTTACACAATTAAAAGCAATTGCTTCAAATCAATATTACGCGAGTTGTGTGAGGAGCAGGCACAACTTAAAACTCATGGATGCACACTGTGCCAAGATGCCCAGGCTCTGAACAGTGAGACTAAGTAGTATGAACCAGCATGAAGGTACCAAAGACCACCTGAAGAAGCCTAATGCTTCTAGACTGAGGAAGGAACCAGACTGAGTTCCTAGCTAGTTATTTACTGGGGAAAAAAGCATTTAGATAGCATTGCATTCAGCACGCACTACGAGACTTTAATCTAAATAAGACTGAAAAATTCAAACTGATGCACGCCCACAAAATTCCTCGAACATAAGCACAAGATACTGCATGTAACATTTTGGCAATACTCTAGATTTTCAATTAAGCAACACAGCAGTAATTACAAGTTACAAATATGCAATACATTTAAAGACTGGGAAGACTTCCCGTCAGAGGGGCAGGGCAAGACTTACCAGCATACAGGAGAGAACACCTTACAAAGAGTTCGGCTTTGAGCGTTCAGAACTAGAGTAGCTCTGCTAGTAACTCTGAAGTAGCAGCTCTTACCTATCCCTCAGGCCAAAAGAACATTTCTCATCCAACACACAAGATAAATACACAAAATATACTTGAGTACAGCTTGTACAGCATACAAATTACTCATATTTATAATGCACACCTGGTTTCATACCAATGAGCCCTGAAATAACTCATCATCAAGATTTGGAAAGATACGCCACCAAGCAGATGGCTAAATGTCAGACAAAAGCAAAGCAAGGAGGGCAATTAACTCGCCTTGGTTAGAAAGCGAGTAGAAACACAAGTATTTGTGCTTTTGCTAGCAAATTAATGTTATTTTGTTTAGTCTACTTACTATTATTTCTTTCACATGGAGTTTAAGTTTTGTTTTCTACGAAATGATTACACAATTCTAAAGTCATGGTATTTACTTGAGTAAGAACTGTATCTGAAAAATATTTAGATAACTTCCCCCTGTAAAAAAAAAAACCACAACCCACCAGGTTTTTTTCTGGTTTTTTTTGTTTGTGTTTTTTTTGTTTTGGTTTGGTTTTTGTTTTGTTTTTAGTTTCCTTGAGAAAGATGTTTCCCCAATTTCCTAAGCTTTAATGATGACTTAACAAAAATAAGGCAGCAGTTGCACATATCCCACAATCATACTGAAAAATATTTTTCTCAGGACATTGGAAGAAGGTGCTGAAGAGTACAAGGGACATTTTGCAAGCTAAAGGAGAAAGAAAAAAAAGTCAATCTTTTGGGTCAGTAGGACACCTGAGGGAACACCAACGTCACCTTCCACCATCCCAAGAGTGAGACTCACAGATTCAGAAAGCCAAATCAAAGTGCTCCAACCTTGGACTAACTTCCCTGCAGCTGAAGAAGCTACTGAGCAGTCCTGCAGAACGCTGCTGCCCTTTCACAATCGCTTCGCTGCTTCTTCTACGAGAGCTGAGAAAACAGCAGAGTAAACAGCTTGTAAATTCAGTATCGGCATTGCCTTACTTTTAACTCCACTGCCACTTTCCCCTCTGGGTTCCTTCTTAACAGCATATCCCAGAATTTTTACTTCTAAAATGAGCAAGTAAGACTTTGTGCCTGCATATGAGTATGCTCAAACCAGACATGGGAAACAGCATATGAAAGAACAGTTCTTCAGAGTTAAGCCAAAGTGACTTTGAAAATATACTCCATGCTGAATTCACAACATGCTTGAAAACACACTTGCCAGAGCTCAAAATGTGTGGAGTTCAGCTTTTGTTTAATCAAGCGTGCGATCTGAAATACACAACTATACTCTATTTTAAGAAAAATGCTAAAAACTAACATACAAAAAGGATGCACCATAATGCATTCTGAAGGTGTGCCTTAGATCTCAGCTGCACTCAAGATATTTAACCACCACAAACTACAAAACTGAAGTGTGTATTTTATCACTGTTACATCTTTAGAACATACAAAGAAATAGTATCTCGGTTACAGAATTGACGACACATCATCCCATTTGAGACCAGCACATTCCGACTGATGCTATCCCCTTAATTACCAAAACTACGTTATTGTTCTCTTAAAACATCACCTCTTTTTTGGTTTAGATGTTCCAGACCAGTCTTTGCCAAAGACCTGAAACTACGTCACAATTTTAAGGTTAAATACAATCAGCTCCCCACAGTTATATTAACATATGTATATAGTATTTTTGTATGTTTTATGCAGGCAATAAAATTTTTTTTAAAAAGAAAAAAGCTGCCACTGATTTCTTACAAAAGCAGGGAGAGAGAAGTGGGCATAAAGAGGAAGCGATACAAAGACAGAAAAGACAACTAAAAAATTTCTGCCAAATCTGGTCTTTACTCTTTTCTTTGCATCTATTACCTGCTCTCTGAAGCTGACTTCGTAGCCCACCCAACATCAGCTCACAGAAACACAGATTTCACTACAAATTTTACTCCACTAAGCACTAAATACTAAGCAACAAGAGCTTATAATCCATTCAGTTTCCCAGTTAAACAACTACAGGCCAAATAACACTTTTAGTTATCAAAAGCATCTCTATTTTATCATGTCAGCATTTCTCTACATACCAAATACAATTATTTAAAGAGTCCAAACATCTTACCGATTGACTCGTACATCAAGCACAACACTGATTTATTACACAGGATACTCGTACACATTTTTTTGTTTGTCTTCTCCAATTCAACACCAAACATATGCCCCAGGGCTGCTAGCCAGATACTACTTGGACAAGAGAAGCTCTTCTTTTGCTAGCCCAGAACTGCAGGACTGTTCCTGAAATATGTCAGTTATTTTATGTATTGGTGGGAAACACTCAGGATCCCTTCACCCCCTCAAAAACTATTCAACAAAACGGTGTGAAAGTTTTCTCCAGGCAAACTCAAGCCCTAGAAATTCTACAGAGCTCTTAAGAAATACAGTATTTTAAGAAACTGACATCCATTTTAGAATACAGGATAAACTGTTGTAAGATTTTTCACTCTTAACTCCTATTTTAAAGCTCTTGAAGATGCTTCAAAACAAAAGGAAGTATCAGGTTTTACATACTACCTCCATTTTTCTCCTTACAAGGCTTAAAGGACATTGTAAGGAAATAGCTAGCCAGTCCAGGCAGCAGCAAATTCTAGCAAAGATCTAGATCTGAATTGTCAGCATAAAATACTTACTCTAACACATCTCCACATAATTCATCTAGTTTTTTCTGTCAGTGCTAGACAGAAATTAACTCCTGATGTCTGAAGTGAGGCTGTTTCAGGGCTTCAGCTGATGACTGAGTAGCTGATCTTAACATGAAAAGCGTGACATCGTTACAAAACATTCGTTTGGTTCTTTACTAAGATTATTTTTTTTTTCAACCTTTCAGTTTTAATTTTACTCCTAGCTGAATTTAACACAGCAAGACAGAGAGGTAATATACAAGTTGTTTTCTAATACGATCACTAACTATTTCAAATTAAGAACAATTTTTAGCAGATACAGTTAAATTAGAGAACATTTAACAAGCAACATTCTGTGATCCTTTAAAGTGACTCAGCTGAGCTCCTGGATGCTGCTGGCTAACCACAGCCAACCACAGTTTCTGCTGTCACAAGGGTGATTTACCATTACCACGTCACCAGCCTCTTCTGCAAAAGCACAGATAATATTCTGCCTGCTGACTTAATTCACTGAAAGAAATCTATTAATCCTGCTTACTAGAAATTAGGTTTGGCCCTGTAAAACATTTCAACAAATACAGTTATTAAAACATACGCTTAACTAGGATGGTCTGACAAAGTTTAAAATGGTAAAGTCTAAATACATTCTTTTGTGTGAGTGAAGGCCTAGAACAATTGTTCTAAACTCATTTAAAAAAAAAACCTCATGGCTAAACACTTGAGAATTTATGAAAATTAGAATACATCACATCAAGAAAACCACATTCTAGCCCAAATGCACCAAAAAGAACACCTAATCCATCTGATGTAAGAGTTTAGTTATTCACAAATTTCAGCATTGTTAAAAAGGTCAAATATTTCTTTCTCAACATACCAATTCTACAAAGAACAATATTCATCCTGAAAAAGCCTAACACACAAATAACAGAAAAATAAAGTTAAGGATCTGCGTCATAACAAGAGGACCACTGGTGCATTTCATCCAAAATATTTGCCCCTAAACATTATCAACTAACAAACAAACCCACAATCACTCTGCATGTGGCCTACTTAAAACTGCAAAGCTGATAAAAACATCAACTAAAAATAATAACAACCCTATTAGCTTGTAAATAGAAATGAGCCTTCTCACAATGTTGGACTGACTAACAATCCCCCAAACCACTAGGATTTCCAGAACAAAATGACACCTCTCATAGCAATTAATGCTCAACACAATCCTACATCACATTATATAAACCAAGATGACAAACACGCATAATAAAACATACTGGCAACACTATGCCAAAATACTGTGATGGCCTTATACCTCTAAGCACACTAACATGATTTTTTTTTAAAAAAAAACACCTCTTGCTTCAAAGTTTAGCATTTGTAGTGAATACTCTCCGTGTCAAAGTCAATCACTCTATCTACTTACACCTGACTGCCACGAAACTGGGAACTGACTCGGTGTTAGCACTTCACCAATGAGTAACTTTAACTGCCAGTGCAGATCAAACTGCTGTAAGCTTAACCAGTTTGCTCTGCAGACGTACCAGTGTAACCCTCAAAATACATGCAAAACATTACATTTCAAGAATGAATGACCCACTTTTAATTCAGATGCTGAAATCACACAGTCCCTTCTCCAAACTTGCCTAAATTCAGGCCGACGCTAAAATTAAACCTCAGCATCACATTTCCCCACGATGGAAGCAAGAGGTTTGCCCGCCCCGTTATCAGCAGGACAGACAGGTCACTGTACCCCCATGAAGATGTATTTGCTGAACTAGGATCTCGAAACCAGGGACAAAGCAATCCTCCCGCCGCCTGCCGGCCC
>NW_009600538.1:0-6172 GCF_000690535.1 Cariama cristata
GTCTTTACCTTAACCCACAAGTTACCCTGCATCATCTCTTTTGATGCTCCCGTTTTGGTGAGCGACCGAGCAGCCATGTGGGCACTTCAACTGCTGGCCTGGCTCAACCCCACAGCAAGTACAAAGGCCAGTGCTAGTCCTGCCAGCTACAGCTCTGAAGATTGGCTGTGTTACGCTTATTCATTATCCATTCATCGCTGAAGTTCATTGACTCTTCACACACAGCTGAAATAAAGCCAAGCTGGCTCTTGTTTTCAAACTTTTCCTGTCCACCATTGATGCGTGAGATTTAAGACCAGTGATCAAAAAGTCTAGCAAAAAGAAAAAAGTGATTTTTGAGTATGAAACAAATGGAATATCAAAAATTGTTGACAGCCCATAATTAGCTTTTGTGAAAACATGTTAGCCCCAAACATGATAAAATTAGAGGAAAATCAGAATGAGAACCAATACTAATGATGAAAACTGGATTATGAGAAATCATACCTTTCTTCCCAGTGACTGCTTTAACAAAATTTAGAGAAGCAGAGTTTGATAAGCATACTTACAAAACAAGACCAAGTTGAGAAGCCTTTGATGTATTCAGTCTTTCTTTGTTTTGCAATCAATTTCATAGCTTTAAAGTAGAAAACACCCTGTACAATAAAGGACTTCTAATTTATTTTTTTTAAAAAGTAAAATGTAAGTATGCCTGCTTGCAATACAAAAACTGGAACATTAACTATTCCCAAAAATGTATACCTCTGTGGAAATGCAGTCATCATTTTCTTCACCAAAAAGTAACATATACCCATGACTCCATAAAAGGAGGGAATCCCAAATTAAGTCTGGGAATTTGGAGTCAGGACTACAGTAGGCACCAGCAGGTGTGAAAAAAAACCCCAACATTACACAACAGCCTTGCTTTTTCATGTTCTTACAAGTCACTTCCTTCCAGCTATTTGTGTTTTCCTTTAAATCTTTAAAAATAACAAAAAGCCCACAATCCAGTGCCTGTCAAAGTAGCAGAACTGGTTCACCTTAGAAGCACTAGACCCTGGAAAATTGCTCCATCAGAAATTTCCCTTGGTGTTTCTGATGCCCATGTCAGAAGATGCAGAGTGGCTGAACTTGCTCCTTTGCTACCTGTGCAGGTTATATTCCTTCCATTCAGTTCATTTGGAAAAAAAAAAGGTCCAGGGATCATCAGTTGTTAAGCAGTGCTTTGAGTTGCACACACTTTGGTCTTTACTCTGTTGAGTCAGTAGCCAATGTAAATCACAAAAAAACTGTTCTTTTCCCTTCTGTGCTCTACCCAAGCGCTAAAAGAAATTGAGACAATGGGGGGGGGAAGGGCGGGGGGAGCAGAGAACTGGGCAGTGGTGGTAGAGGGAACAAAAATTAAATGGAAGGTCTGCACAGCAATGGGTTCATGTACATACTGAAAATATTAAAATGTGTTGGATCCAGCCAAGAATGCTAGCTTCTATTCATTTGTTCCTCTTCTGAAGTGTGTAAAAGTAGTAGTTTCTTTTTCCGATATTCTTCATTCTCCTGCTCTGCTTCTTCATCTATGGATTTTCTTATACATGCTTTTAGTTCCTCAATTCCTTCTCCAGTACATGTAGATATAGGAATTATATCTTTGAATTCAAGTGTGTTTGCAGGAATCATTTCTTCCTGTAGTAAGTGTAAGAAGTCTGAAAAATCATATTGAAAGAGTTAGTACAATCCCCAAATACTGTATCACTACAAAGCCCATAAAATTCCATTAAATTTAGAAAATAAACTTTAATAAACTACAGTAATAAATGTAACTGTAATTAATATAAAGTATTATTTGCTTAATGAATCATTAAAAAAATAGCTAAAGTCTCAGAAGACAAGCACTAACATAGCAGTTATAGCATACTTACGCTCTCATGAGAAGATTCTATACCCTTCCTTTAAGATGAGTACAAAGAAATGCCAAGTTGCAGAACACGGGACAGAGACTGTTTTAAGCCTTCTTGATTCTTATACACAAATCACCATCCCTGGAGGTGTTTAAAAAAAGACTGCACATGGCACTTAGTGCCATGGTCTAGTTGACATGGTGGTGTTAGGGCAAAGGCTGGACTCGATGATCCCAGAGGTCTCTTCCAACCAAATAGATTCTGTGAAATTGAAGTAAACCTACATAGGCCTGTCCAGAATTTTCATGTGTTTTGGCCAAAGTCCCATGATAAATTGTATATACATCAGTGTCTGTCAAGGGACCTTCAACGCACATTACTGCAAATTTACTCTCCCATATTATAGCTGGGAAAGGTCTTCTGGATATCTCCATTTTAATAAAATACTTCCCCAACAGTGAAGCCAGCACTACAAATGCATATAAACAGAGGAATGCAGGAAGTAGTTTTAAAACCTATGTTCAAAGAATAAACTTAATAGCTGCCTTCACTTCAGTTTCAAACACCTCCTTGCCAATGCAGAGTTACCCTGATGAAATCTTATTACTACTTTTGTCAAAGGTAATTGTTGAAAGTTAATTTACCTTGAGGATTCTGTAGTTGTTTTGTAAGTTCATTCAAGTTATCCTTTGCACAAAGCAAATCCATTTTATTAATGGCAAGAAGCGCAGGCTTTGTTAGAAGTTCCTCTTTGTACAGCTCCAGTTCCTTAAAAAACAAGTAAATTTGCCTTAAAAAGTATTTGTAGTTTAACAAGCACTACTTCAATTTTACATCTCTCTGATTTGTTTAACTGGCTAAATAGTCTTTGATGCCTAGGCAGCTGTGAGATTGACTTAGGTGCTCAAGGATGATGTACTAAAGCAGTCTGACATAAGAAAATAATATTTAATGATTCAGTGATATTTTGCTCAAACACAGACACTTCAGGTAAAGAGGCTGGCTGATTCTGAAACAGCCTCCTATAAAAGGAATGACAGTTTTATTTTTGTTTTTCTGATATCCACAAACAAAAAAAAAATCAACTGCAAGAAAAGTTCAGATCAATGAAACGTGTAAGAAAATTCTTTGGTGAGTTTTCTGATTCTTAAGTATTTTAACGGACTATGGTTAATATCAGAAATAAAATCACAACCACGAATAAGCTAAAAATAAACAGCAGTAGCTGAAATTCAGAAGATTCATCATCTTAAGTCATACAGCTAGACAGAGAACAGCTGCTAAACTTGAAATTATATAAAATGTATTCTTTTAATCAGAAGCAACGGTGAGAGATAGAAACACTGATCATCTGCAAAGCTGAGGCCTGATGTCTCATTGCCATTAGGCTATGCAGTAAGGGCATCAAGGCAGGGATTTAACTATACTAATGTATTTCTACTTCTTAAAATGCTACCAGACCGGGGAACTGAAAATTATGTGTCTTTTCACCTTTAGTTGACTGTGAGAAATATCCCATATGCTCCAAAGATTAATGGAGAAACAGTTGTGCCTAACAAAATAAAGCAGTTTCATCTGGACAGTTAAAAATAAAGATTTCATCATTTGGGAGAATCCTAAGCTTGTTAACTGGCTTTCTATTATAAATCCAGAAGATGCACTAACATTTGAAAGTTCTTGATCAAAACTCAGCCTCTTCCTTGGCTCAACACATAACTACAAGTGTCAGTGAGGAAGATGAGAACTTACCTTTGTTAGAAGCAATATAGTTTCAAAGGCTGTTCTGAACCGAGTCTTAACAGACAGCTGAAACCCAGAAATATCAACCTGAAAAAGTTAAACAAAACCAAGCTTTGTAGTATTAAATTATGTTACAGTATCAAGGTACTCTCCATCAACTACTTTGCAGTAAAATGTCTATGTACATGCCCTCATTCCTGGGCAAATAACAGAGGCAACTATACACCAAAGTAACACCATAAGACACTGGAAGCACAAATTGGTTGGTTCTGATAAGCTGTTTCTCAAGGCTCTGATTTTTAAACCTCTTTTTTAAGGGGATCTTACAGAAAAAAGAAAGGAAAAAAAAAATCACCCTATGCTTTAATTATGCTTAGAACACTTCACTGCTCTAAATTAATTGGCAAATTTTAATCATAAATTCTATTTAAGGATTTATCATCAGTCATTTGAGCATTCCATTCTGAAAACAGCATTATAGCTATATTTATCAGAAAACATGCAAATTACAAATGGTTTCCTAAATTCCAACTACACTGCAATTAAGATACATTTTATTTACTGCACTGCCTTTGATTTCAGTAAGCTGTAAATTTTATTTAACTTACAACTAAAAGAAGTTGTTTGGTTCTTTCTACATGTTTGAGAAATTTGTGGCCCATCCCTTTGTTTGCATGTGCACCTTCAATCAGTCCTGGGAGATCAGCTACCGAAATCTAGGAAAACAAAAGTTCAAACAAAAGATTTCAAACAAGCAAAAATGGTGATTTTAATCAACACCTATTATCATTTTATATAAACAAAAGAATCCAGATAAAGGAATGTCAAAAATATCTGTTTTGAGAGACTCCTTTTACAACTATGTGTATTCCTTGGAACTGTGTGTGGGATTAGTTCTCCAGCGGTATGCATTGGATGTTTCAACACATTTAGAATCTATCCTCAGAAGATCAGATTTAAACAAAATGCTACTATTACACAGACATTGTGCTCCTCATGTTCCCGTCTATTTATTTACAGCTGTCTGCAAAGTAGAAAATAGAGGGTACTAATACCCCAGCAGAGATCTTGCAAAATTTACCCATTACCTAAAAATAAAACATACTCTGAAAGGCAAGAAGATTAGGCTATCACATTTGTATAGAATTCAAACTGTCACTGGAAAGCAAAATAAAGTCTGTTCTTTGTGGCTACAAAGGATCATTATTCCAAATGCAAACCCACTTAACATTGTTCCCGAGTGTGAGAAGCTCCAAGAATTTGTCTTCTGCTCTTCAACTGAAATGAGATTTTGATTAGTATATCAGCTTCCAACCAGGGCCCAGCAAAGACTGCCACAACGGACAGGGATCTTCTGATTTTCTCTGCTGGTTGAGAGGGTTGTTCACAGTTGTAAAGGACAGCTGAGACAGACTGAAAAAGAGCAGAATACTAAAATCCCCCCAATGCCTACTCACTAACTCACAGAACGCTAAGACAGATAGTAAAGCAAAGAAGAGCAAAAGTAGGGTTGTCAAATCTATCTAATACTAATTTAGACAGCAACTGGATTCAATTAAAGAATGCCCAAAGCCAGCACACAATAAAATTTCCAGTGTGCTACCTACTGCAGAAGGAGGCTTTCTGCTATGAGTGAGTTACACTCCCACTCACATGCCACACTAACTTTTAACCACTATGCATTTCCTAAATATTTGAAGCCTTGCTTCAGAATTTTCCATCTACAGAGACATGAGATATAGCTGGATGAACCACAGACCTGTAACTAGAAACAGGGAGAGAATAACTGAAACAGAGAGAGAATAACTAGGGAGTTAGAACGGTTTGATGGATTCAGGTGCTGTAGTACCATTATCATCACCTTTTCCCCCAACTTTAGTTCTTTTTCAAAGAATATTTTTTATGGAGTTCATAAAGAAACTCATATTCTCTCAAAACAGCACTTGGTTCAGATATTCTGGTGGAAAATGTAAACGCTTCTCCTAGTTTCCATGATCTGGTACTAAGACCTGAACCCAGAGTCATACTTTTGTGTCTTTTCTTTTCCAAGTAGTAACGACAGACAGCACCAGGTAACTTGCGTTTATTTTCTTCTTCCCACAGCATTCTCCTGGATGGGCATACTCTTTGCTGGGTAAAAAACTGGCTGGATGGCCAGGCCCAAAGAGCGGTGGTGAATGGAGTTAAATCCAGTTGGCAGCTAGTCACAAGTGGTGCTCTTCAGGGCTTGGTACTGGGGCCAGTTGTGTTTAATATCTTCATCAATGATCTGGATGAGGGGATCGAGTGCACCCTCAGTAAGTTTGCAGATGACACCAAGATGGGTGGGAGTGTTGATCTGCTTGAGGGCAGGAAGGCTCTACAGAGGAATCTGGACAGGCTGGGTCGATGGGCCGAGGTCAACTGTGTGAAATTCAACAAGGCCAAGTGCCAGGTCCTGCACTTTGGCCACAACAACCCCAGGCAATGCTACAGGCTTGGGGACGAGTGGCTGGAAAGCTGCCCGGCAGAAAAGGACTTGGAGGTGTCGGTCAACAGCCAGCTGAACACGAGCCAGC
>NW_009600539.1:0-226 GCF_000690535.1 Cariama cristata
CGGAGCAGGTTCACGGTGCACGCAAAGTTGTCGTGACCACGTCAAAGGTGTGCAGTCAGCTGTACACCATCCTTTCACCGATCTGCTTGCTGGCCAGCCTGCTCCACTGGCCGCAGCACAAGCTACTGTCCCACAGACCTGCTGGAGGAGGCACGGTCACTGCGTGTGAAGAGGGACGGGCAGGGAGGGGCTGACCCAAGCCCTGGGGGTAGGCTCCCGCATTTTG
>NW_009600539.1:247-1644 GCF_000690535.1 Cariama cristata
AACCTGGTGAAGGTAGCCGTCCCCACCGTACCGCCACAGGACACGGCCCTTCTTGCACTGACCAGCAGTGCCCTGGTCATCATCGTACTGGTGCTTCTGGCACTCTCCATCATCTACTGCAAGCGGTTTTGGAAGAGCCAGTGCCAGCGAGGTGAGTCAATGCCTGCAGTGCTTCTCCTCTTTCTCCCTTTGCTGTTCACACGTGCCCATGGCCCCCTCCTCGCTGTGCAGAGCACGGCCTCTAGCATTGCTGCACTTGCAAACCTTCCTCTGCTCGTACAGAATAAATGCCTCATCCTGCTTTCTCCACCTGCAGGACCTCTCTTGTGCTTTGCACACTCAAAGACACAGAGGAGCTTCCCTCCTCCTCAGTACCATAATTAGTAGGAGGACAATACCATTTCACAGTCGAACTGGCGATCCTCTCTACCTGGGGTTTCTCGGGGGTGGGCTGAGGTTGCGTGGCTCTTTGCAGGGCAGGACCAGAGGACTGGTGGGAGAAGAGGGCAGTAGGTTTGGTGGCTGGGGTTGGGGACATTGGCATCCCGCAGCATGCCAGGGAGCTGCTGGCTCCCGGCTCCTCGCCAGCAGACATACCGCATGGCTGAGGACGTGCTGGGGAAGCAAGCCAAGCCTTCGTTCAGACTGGTTCTCCTCTATCCTCCAAGTCTTCCTGAGGACTCAGAACTTCTCGGGCCAGCGAGCAATGTTCCCGACGGCGGCGACACCCGGCAGATTCCTGTGCGAGGAGCAGATGTCTGGTCCCTGCTGCCTGGGTGTGAAGAACCTGAGCCCCTGCTACAGTCAGGCAGAAGGTACCTGCTCCTACCGCCCTCCTCTTCCTCAGGGGGGAGGGAGGGTGATGCAGGGCTCCAGCTGGCACGGTCCTAGGACCTACTGAGATGCCCTTAGGCAGTAAGGACAGAGGTAGATTGTGTCCGAGTCCCACCAATATGAAATTTGGGACCTCTCTTAACAAATGCTTGCAGACCTTGTACCAGAAATGGTTGCATGCAGCCCGTGCGGCTCCTGATCCCCCCAGCCCACTCTTGCCCTCCCTGCGACTAGGGGAGGCATCGACCCCACTCCAGACTTTGCAGAGAGGCACAAAAGTGGCTTTACTCGGTGGTGCAGAGGACAGAGGTCTGCCCTCGGGCAGGGTGCAGATCCCAGAAGGGGTAGGAGCAGATCCCGGGCTTTGCTGAGATGTGCCGGTTTCTGGTTGCAGGCCCCGTGGAAGCAGTGCAGTTCATTTCAGACGGAGAAGCCGTGGGTCTCCAGCTCCCCTCTCTCCAGCCGGAGATGGACTTGCCACAGGCCGTCGCGGTCAGCACTGCCTCCAAAGCCCAGCTGGGCAGGAGCCTCCTGGAAAGCCAGCCCCTCATCCGAGCCTCAGG
>NW_009600540.1:0-7172 GCF_000690535.1 Cariama cristata
TCATTGATAAAGATATTTAACAGAACTGGCCAGAAAAAATATTTCTTCATAAGCATAGTTAATATTCTGGGTTATATTAATGAATGGTAGAAGCAGTTAATTTAATCTGCTATAAAAATGCCTGATGCATCGTCATTGAAAAGATGTGATCAATATAATTAATTCCCTGAAATTCATACTGCATCTTTATGCCATTACTTGGAGTGCAGAGCTGTGCTAACCAGCCCTCCATATCAGCCAGATTTATGTCCATATTGGCATTCAGTAATTTCACTTAACATAAAACACTGATTTGCAGCCACTGAATGCAGCTCTGTTCATTCTGTTGTTCACCTGAATTTCGCTGTTGCCAGGGACAGATTATAATTGAAGTCTGGAACCACCATGGCTGATCCTCGCCGAAGATCCCTTCCCACTGAGCTTCTCCCTACACCCTACACCTCTTAAGCCTTCTGCGCAGCGTGAGGCTGTGCAGGTTCGGTGGGGGCAACTCCAGGCTGCAGCAGGAAGGGCCCTGCTGTGGAGCAGTAATAGCTCTAATGGGATATTCACCACTCCAGGATCCAGGTGTCTTTGGCTTCCATTGCAAATTCTTCAGCTACTCCAGATCCCCTTCCTTTCTTCTCCAAATTCACATAGCAACACCACATGCCCTGTGCTCTGAACCCTTTCCAGTTTAGTATCTCTCTCCATGCTTTTTGAACTGTCACTCAGTGATGGAGCTCTGCTTGGGACAGAAACCATGGATTCCCTCTGATGGTCCTTCACCACGGAGGGGAGAACACTGGAATAAACTGAAAGAGTATGATTGAAGTTATTCTTAATTTCAGACAGGCTGGTAGTCTTATACAATGTCTGTACTTTTCATTTGTTCTTGCTTTAATGCTAATACAAGAGTAAATTCCAACGCAGACGTGAAGAAGGAGAGGTCCTTTATGCACCTCCGGGGTTTTAATCTTAAAGCTTTGTGTTTTAAAACTGAATAAGGTTCAGCAATTCAGTATTAAATGACCCATTCAGAATGATTGCTCTATTTTCCATGCTGCATATTTTCAATCGCTAATACTGCTGCTAAACCTGGGTATCACTTTAGTTACTTCCAGGTGAGTCTGAACTATCATGATCTGCTAAAAAAAAAGTTGGCTCCTCAGCAAATTGCCCTAGATTAATATCTTGGTCCCTTCAAGGGATAGGTATAAAATTCTGAGTAATAATTTCTTCTTCTTACAAAAAGAGAAACCAGACAGGTGTTGTGCACAGCTACCTTGTCAGAGGTCTGAAGATGGCTTTCATACTACGATTTTCCCAATGGCTATATATAAATTAAAAATCACCTGAAATGGAATGAATGCCTTGGGTTTTGTTTGCAGTGCTTTTTGCTGTGGCTGTCTGCTTGTCTCAGTAGAGACACCATTGATAAGAAAATGTGTCATGAACATGAAGGAATTGAAGCAATGACAAAGCCATTCCTACATAAGAGAGAAGAAAGGATAATAAATATCTACTAATCCCTTACAGGACACTCAGAAACGCCACAGGGAAACTGTAGTCAGTTGTGCCCTTCTGTGAGACCAGAAGGGTTTGAGTCACGACTCTGCGTGGAGCACTTCGGAATGAAGTCTCAGAGCTATTCCCAGGCTTCAAAAGAAATAATCTCTCTGCTGACGTGTGACATCATGCCTCCAAGGTACAGTGGTCCCAGGGGTGCTCGTTAAACGATGGCAGGATGGATTGCATTTCATCCTGACATGATGTTTGGATGCAGAAAACAATCTTTTAAATTACTGCCATGACCCTGTGCAGCCTGTACTGCTGGTTCAGAGCAAAGGGGATGTTCAGGTGCTTCAGCTAGTTTTTGTTCTGCTGAAACTATGGCTCTGTGGGTGAAAGACTTCTGTGTTGTAACTCCACTGAATGCTTTCTCTTGGTGCCTGCTTTGAATGTTACTAGGGCAAAGTATCTCATGTTTTCCCTTTTTCCCTTGTTTAGCATCTTTAAGAATCTCCTCTCATACTTTCCAGGCAATCCTCAGGCAACTTAGCTTTGCAAACCCTGCGAAGCTATGTGTTAGCATCCTCTTTAAGAAGCAAGGCAACTGAGTTAGAAAACGCCAGAGGACCCAGAGCCACTAAGAAAAATGGGTTTGAGGCTTCTAAACACCTTTGAAGTCTGGGACCTTCAAGCCCTGCCTGTGGTGTAACAGTCAAGTCTTTCTCAGGCCAGGAAACAGCCTTCTGGTCTTCTGATGTTCCATTTTTCCCCCTCTCGGCTTCTCTGTCTTCCATTTTCCTTCTGATCCCATTTGCTAGGAGTTCTTCCCTTAACTTCCACCGGCTGTGGGTCTCCCTCAAACACACAGCCAGAACGCTGGGACTAAATCTTGCCTTTCAAACTGACTCTTGCTGTTTACAACAACTTTTACCGCAAGAAATCTTCTTCTTCTGATTCAAAGTGAGCCTGGAAAAATACCCTATAATGGCTGAACGCCTTGCAGTGGTATCCACAGGCAGGAGGAGAATACAAACGTGGTTAACTAAACCAGCTTGTGAGCACCGCACTGCTGCTGCGTGCAGCGTGAACATGTATGCGAGGGCTTTTGTATTTACCCCCACATGCAAAGTGAAGTTCAGGAGTATCCGCAGGCACCTCTGCCTTTGAGGTTGTGTTCGCAAATACAAGCAGCTGTGGACGCTTGTTGAAATCTGAATGTCTCTTTTCTTGGTTTGCTTGCTCCCCCCCTCGAATGGCAAGAGTCATTGCTAGAGCTGAGACTAATCTGAGTTCAGCCCATGGTAATTAACAGAAGTTACTTCATCCTTTAATCACATACGTTTCTCTTGAAATTGCACAGCAACGCACACAGTTTTAGAGAGGAAGTGAAAAAGGTGATTACCTAGTTCTGAAATGAAAGGAGGAATTTAGCCAGTGTCTAATTATTCAACTGAGAAGTTGGTCCTGTCTGTCTTTAATATTCCAAAGTGGTATTTGATGTAAATCCTTCCCCAGAGTTCATTACATTAGCTCTTAGCTCAACCTGAGCTCAACTTGAGCACGCTGAGCGCCAAGTTCAGCGTGCAGCATGTTTTATAACCAAGTAGAATCACGTCATTCATGCAGCTCCCTAGTTCCTTGGGAGGAGGTATGGCTTTGTCTTCAGCCGAAAGATGAAATGGAATATGTTTGATGAGATTCCCCTGGTATTTGCAGTGTGAAATGTGTGAGGAATATTGCTTTGCACCTCCAGCAAGAACTGTCCCTTTTTGCCAAAAAAAAAAATGTTACTTTGCTTGTAATATTTTTCTTTGCAGAAAATGAAATTTTTCCTTTACAGATCCCCAAGTGCTTTACAAGAAGACCCACAGAGCCTTTTCGCTAGCGGGTAAAATAAGTTGCAGGGAAGCACAGTGGCTTTGTCGGCATCCACCCCATGGCAAACCCTGGTCTAGGCCTGGGGGCTGCCAGGCTTCTGGTGAACCACACTGACTTTCAAAAACAGTGGGAAGAGAAATGTAGAACGCAGGTGCTTTCATAACGGTTTGGCACTGCCACTTTACAGAGATACTGGTCAGAGCTCCTGAGAAGCCAGAAATCCACCCTCCCTCCCCACTTTGTCCTGACCTCGGTGAGACTCGCGGGAGTGCCGGATGCCATCGGCGTGTGTCCCAGCGCCTGTCCCCTGCGGTGGATGGTGCCAGCTATTTCAGACGCTGGTTACCGTAAGTAAGAAAGACTGCAACGATATAGCATGAATGTAAGTGCTAAGAAACAGGCAAGGTGCCCAGCCACCCCACTGAGCCTGGGCTGGGAATGGCATGCATAACATCCAGCACAGCTTTTGGGGATACTTAGGGAGAAAGACTCCAGCTGTATGAACAGACAGTTTTCAGAACATCGTGAGAGCAGAATGAAATTCTCCTTACCATACCACCAAGCCCTGGAAGTGAGCAGCTTCTCCCAGCCCCTGAAAATCCATGCTGGCAGACTCAGCGCAAATATGCTATCCTCTGTTATGACAAATCTCTGACAAGCCAAGGTCAGAAAGCAGAAAGTTTTAGCTGATTTATCATGCCAGGAACAAAAAAAGAAAGAAAGAAAAAAAAGCCTTGTTTTAAAATAAACTGTTCTAAATAAACAAATGTTCTTTGAACCACATCAGAGTACATACCTAACAATATTTGTTAAGTAAATATGTGACATGTTTGAGTCTGGCTCAGTATGTATTAGCAAAGTGGTATTTGTGTTGCTTTTGTTGTAACAACAGTCAATGGTGTTTCTAGAAGGTGGTCTGAAAAGAGGGACTTCGTGGGGTTTTTTTCCCCACTTAGCATCGCACAGAGAAACATCTGCCCACCATTAGCCCCACCTCAGGACTTTCAAGTAAAAAACCTTCCCAACGCATTGATTTCTGTGAAGTCATATTTCACTTTCATGGGCTTAGTTCAGTTCATAATCTGCCTCTTAGGTATTATTTTTTACCCATGGATCCACGTCTTAGGTCATTTTGACCTTCTGAAGGAAGTCTGCCCTGAGACTGGTTGCAAATACATGGTCACGTTATTATAGTCTGTACCTGAAATGCCGCAGTGTCATGCCTGAGCGAACCTCAGACCTATTCTCACCTCTTCTGATCAGCTGCTCCCTCAGCTTACAGCTTCTTTCAGGCTTGACATTAGAAAGAACTTCTTCACTGTTAGAGTCGTTAGGCATTGGAACAGGCTCCCCAGGGAGGTGGTGGAGTCATCGTCCCTGGAGATGTTCAAAAAACATTTATATGTGGTGCTTCAAGACATGGTTTAGTAGACAGGGTGGCATCAGGTGTACGGTTGGACTTGATGATCTTTGAGGTCTCTTCCAACCATAATGATTCTATGATTCTATGATTCTATGATTCTTCAGTTTCATACTAGCCCTGTAAGCCCGGAGAGCCCCCCGCACAGGCCTGCTCTCCACAGCTTCGTGACTGAGCTGACCCACCGTCAGCCAAGATACACTGGCAGTACGCAAAGCCACTGAAGGACCAAGAAAGCACCACATAGCCTAAAAGCCAATGGTTGCTTTTCCATGTGCAGCACAAGAAAAATTTCTAATTTAAACAGATCTTTGTATATGTATTTGTATTTTTGCCTGTCTGTCCTTTGACCTTTCAGCTTATTTAACTCTTTTAAGAGCCAGGTATTAACTCTAGGGTTAATGCACAGACAGAGGAATGCAAAGCAAGAGAACAGGTTGTAACAATTATGATGCTGAATTGGAAATTCTCCACTAGGAACAAAGGTTTTCTTTAACATCTGACATATGAAGAAGTCAGAGTGCTTCTTAAGGGTCCTTTCCTGTATGTCAATACAAGTGATCTCTTTAGGCATGCCCAGAAATTTTGGGCTTAATAAATCATCACTGTAGACCACATGCTTCCATGTATGGGAAGCAATGTGACTTTTTCTCCCTGCCTTGTGGGGTGTTGGAGAGGAGGAAAGGTCGTGCTCTGTGGGACCCAAGGGGGAAAACTGCAGCTCATAAATCAGGCTTCAGCTACCATAGAGTCAGGCTACCGAAGTCATGGTGAGGCTCTGCAGGCAAAAATGACACTAGGCTTTTATCTGTATGCCATGGCATCATCATAGGTCGATACTATGACTTCTTTCTCTTCTTTAAATCTTTCATGTCAGAGAAATCAAAGCCCCCTACCTCCCCTTCCCAACTTGCCTCCAGTTAATAATAGTACAAACAGTGGTTAGCCCAGGTTTGAAAGAGGCTTTGATGAGATATTGCTCTTCGATAAGCCATTTCAAGGGCAGGAGGGGAAGTGTTTACTTTGGAAGAGGAGCCTGATGAGCAATTTGCTTTTCTTTTGCTGAGGCCAAGCAGAGCTTTGTTACCTCCAGAATACGGAGACTGCAGAAGTGGTTTATCGCTACTGCTCTTTACCTATGGCTATTTCTTTGCCGTGTGCAAGAATAAAGTTATGAATGAAGCCCAGCAGCCTGTCCCTACCGGTGACAGCCGCCTCTGTGCTGAGCCTTAGCAAGCATCCACTCCCCAGCTTTCCCTCCCATGGCTGCTTTTCCTGCCTTTGGCTGTCCTGGGAGGTCCTGAGGAATTAGGAGTGCAGTGAAACCCAGCAGTGCCTCTGGCCCAGAGGAGAGGGTGAGCTGCAGCTTCATGAACAGCTGAACCCTCCTAAGCACACACTGCGGCTGAAAGGGGCAAATAAGGCTTTGGGTTAGGCTGGCCACCCTGAGTGGTGGTGGGCCAACCTGTAAGACATGAAACGATTTAGTCTGAGGATACTGAAGCTCTCCCAAAGCCTAGGCCCATACTAAATGCACCAGGTGCTTTCCTGGAGGCAGGAAAAGCCACACCAAAGGAGTGAAGACAAGCAGAGCCGCTGCTGACTCTTGCTGGAGGACAGCTTTACAACTCAGATTATGAATGGCGAGGCTATTCAATGTTCTTTTCATCAAGCATTTTATTACACAGGTTGTGAAATAAATCCAACTCTCGCTGCACAGACACAATAAATAGCCTTGCTCCAGCAGCCTAGCTGCAGCTTTCAGGTCAGCATGGGAGTGGGGCAGAAGGTGTTGGGGTGGCCTCTGGTATTTCCTGACCATGTGCTTTCCAACACTGTAGATGGGAACATAAGGAATTTTGTTTAGAGATTGAGAGAAAACTTGAGTGTACGCAACTGGCTGCAAAATACCTCCAAAGAGAGGGACTCTACATGCTACTTTTGGCTCAGCCCAGCCTGGATGGTGGGTGTCCATGCAGGCGGATTTGGGAGCTGTGGACCACCTGCCCGAGAGGTTGAGATAGCTCAGCACCTTTGTCATGGCCCCAGCCCCGCTGGTGGAAATCTGGTGGCTGCTGCGGCTGCCAAGAGCTGGTGGCTCTCATTTGGCCATGCCAGAGCTATGCCCGGAGCAGGGCCGACAGGGAAATGAAATCGGTTGCCCAACCCAGCAGCAGGATGTTCTTCACATGCTTACATCTGCAGGATCGAGCACTTGTTACAGGAAGGAAAGGAAACGGGCAAGAAAGCAGGTGTTGCACAAAATGGTGGTGTTTGGGAGAGGGCTGCTAGAGGCAACAAATGAGCTATAGACAGAGTCATCGCTGGCAAAAAACGTCCCCGTGCCCGGCCGACAGTCAGGTAGGGCGCAGTGCGCGGTGGA
>NW_009600541.1:0-13570 GCF_000690535.1 Cariama cristata
CGGCTTAGAAGACCTGTGTTTAAACAAAACACTCGGCTTTTAGGAATTTAATTAGTTCGGAGCGCTTCCCTCCACACCCCCCCGCCTTGAAAGGAGTGAGGTAGCGGGAGCTGCGGTTCTGCCCGAGAGTGACACTTGTCTGGGCGCGGTTGAGCAGTCCGGTCCCTCAGAGGTCGTTGTGCTCCCGAAAGCGCCCGCAAAACCAGTACCGGGCTACTGGTGAGCACAGGCGGTCTCTCCTGGACGCACCGTGCGTGTAAGTGCGTGTTTCCTAGGGCTGCAGAGCCAAGAAGCTCAGGCCGCTGGTGCCTGTCACGTACATTATGAGTGTTGCTTGTAAATCGATACAAATTAACCTATAAAATCTGTTTGGTAACTGTTTTCCTTTTTAACTCGTGGCAGAGCTGAAATTCAGGGTTAGGAGAAGGCTTGGGGGTGTGAGATGGGGGTCTGTGGTGAGTATAGGTCGCCAGCTGATGAAGAGAGAGACTGGCAGTGTTATTGTGTGCTGGTCTTTGTGAACTTGAGTTTTTGGCAAGCAGAGAGGCAAACTTTCTTAGGTGAAAAGTATCATCTTATGTGTTGTCCAAGTTCTGTTTGAGAAAGAGTAAACTCCAGGGCAACCTCTGGCCTTTTTCTTAGGCATTGTCCTGTTCCTTCATGAAACTGATGGGTTATTTTGCTCATTTGAATAATATTCCCTAATAAATGTTGAGTAATATTTGGGCAACTGAGTCTTCCTCATGCTCTTTGCTAAGTAACTCTGTGACTGTGGGACCTTAGTCCTTACTGGGTCGCTTGAGCTGAGATTTGCTGTGTCTGACTTTTTGCCAGGCAAATGAAGTGAATCTGCTCACAAAGCAGTCCAACAGACATCTGAATTAGTGCAAAGTATGTAGCAGGAGTGTATGACCCAAAGCACATCATAATAGGATTTTCCTGTTTTGTTGGTGACAAATGTCCCCCTTAAGCTGTCTGGCGTAATTTCATCTGAAAACTTGATTTGTTGTCAGGAAACCGCCTCGTAGCACTGTACGTTTTCCTGCTGCAATCTAGTCACCTAGATAAATAGCAGTCCTTCTCCCTCTCCCTGCCCTCCCTGAGACTTGTCAGATAATTGAAACTTGTGAAGTAGTGCATCGTGTTCCAGGACTGGCAAAGTCGGTTTGGAAGAGAGGCTGTGGGAAGAATTGCTGTTCGTGTACTTTGTCAATGTGGTCTTCCCATGGGCAGTACACAGCACTAGAGGTGAGAGGCATACACTTACTTTCTGTAGATCAAATGTAGCTGCTGAATGTGTTTCCACTTTGTTATTTAAAAGGACCAACCAGAAAATTCTCATTTTAACAACAACTTCAACTGCATTGGTTGTAAGGGTAATATCAGCAATGCTGAGCACCTCAATTTCTAATGACCAAAGTCTTGTGAAATTAGTTGGTTTTTTCCCTGAAATTAATTGCTAAAGGTTGTATTTTCAGGATCAAGTCCTCTATGGGCCTAACCAATAAATAGCACAGGGAGTGAAGAGAATAGCTACTGCTATCCACAGATTTATTGCAAGAGGCAGTAAAGGACAATGTATTGTGCAGTTCTGTGTAGTTTGGTTTTCTGGTTTCCATTGGTCACTCATTTGTGTGCCCTAATTATTTTTGCTAAAAAGGGAGTCCTTCATATTATTTATAAATCCTTTCCACCTTCTTGTGTCCTTGTTTCCTAGCTGTGGGACTTAACTAGTTTGCCAGTGTTCAGCTTCCCAGGAAGGGGAAAGTGTTCGATGAGAACTTGGGCAGCTTTGAGACTACTGTTTAACTTTGCTTAATAGAGCAAAATTCACGTGGAAAAGGAAGGTGGGAAGTAGCACAGAAGTAGATGTGGTGTGACATAAGAGGTCTTAATTTCAATCGTCTTGAGACTGTCGTCCTTGTTCTCATTTCTCAGTGTCCATTGTGCTATCTTCCTCTACTTGATCTGTTTTCCTTCCTGATCTTTTTCCAGGCATACCTGTTCCAGTGGCTTTGTTACTCTGACTTGTGTGTCATGAGTTTGGAAGGCATATGCTACCTTTTCCTTAAATGCCGTAAGAAAGATCGAAATAGTTTTAACTGTGAAGACCTGAGGTTCTCCCTTACTTAAGTAATGTTTTAATTTTGATGTGGTGACTTTCTGTTCTACATGAGAGCTATGGGTATCCTACGCTGTCCGTAGCAAGTCCAAGAAGCCCTGCTGTTGTGTGTGGGCAGCCATCAGGAATACCTGTTGTCTTGACTGGCGGTTGTAAGGAGCAGCAGTTGTTTTGGCTACAGCAGAATTCTTTTCTCCTGATGGATGGACTATTTTTCAGGGGCAAAAAAGCTGCAAAATATTCATTTGTAGGTGTGTCACAGTGCCCTCTGCTGACTTTTGACGTGGAGGGCTTGTTCTGACATGCATGTCCCAAGCAAACTGACTTCTGATTCAATTTGAGAGTTTGCAATTTGGGGTTAATGAACTCCACTAAAATAGTTTGGTTAAAGCTTTAAGGAACTAGGGAATGGAGCTAATAGAGAATTAGAATTCTTAATTGCATGTGAATTGTCTGAGAGTCATGCATAGGAAACAGGGAGTGGTTCGAATTCCCTGTTCCACATAATAATCTTTGGTAAAACTTCATTTAATGAAAATTTTTCCCTTTGCTCCATAAATGCTACTATGCTTGGGCATATAAACATGTGAAATACCTTGTACTAATTGCATGTTGTCTTTCTTTCTGTCAAGAAGCAGAAGACTTGAAGCACATAATTAAAACATCTTTTCATTTTAAAGTTTTGTGTCTATGGGGTGCTGCTGTCGTAAGTATAGGTCGTTAATAATTCTAAAACACACTGGTTGTTGCAACAATTTTCAGAATGATTACTGCAGCGCTTTTCCTTTTTTCCCTTCCCAAAACAACAGGAAGATAGTAATTTCTTTCAGAGTCTCAGAAAAACCTCTCAAAGTGGTACACCTTGTCAAGATCTTAGTCTTTAATGACCGCAATAGCTTTTTTAATTTGTGGCTGCCCATCTTGTTAACTTCTAATAGAGCCTGTGCCTGACTTTTAGTCGGTTTTGATTGCTCATTCTTCTCATTTGCAAGGTCTGAGCAATTGTGTATGCATCAGTTGCTGAGACAGTATTTAATAGTAAACATGCTGAGTACTTGTCAGTCACAGCCTGGTATGGATGAGATCAGACTATCCTCTTGTGCCAAGCAAAGATGTGAAGCATCCTAAATACAAAGTAGATGGCCATTTTGTTCTTGCAATCTGTTAAAGCAGACTGTCTGCTGTACTCTGTGAACTTTTTTTTCCCCCTCCTCACTTAAAAAGGAAAGTTCCCCCATCTGTGTTGCTTTGCAACACACTCTCTACTCTCACATTCAAGTATGTGTTTTGTTTCCAGTAAAGCTGGTCAGCGGTCATGACTGTTGGAAGGGAGAGTTGTAGTCATCCACAGGAGGATGTATTTGTCTTCTGTACTAGTAGTTACTTTTCTGTCTGCTTGTACTTGTAATGCCTGCTGTCCCCACCCCCATTTTAGAGCCTTGCAAGGAGCAAGAGCTGTACAAGTAAAAGATTCAGCAAGCATTCTTTGGATCTAATACTAGATTATAAATGTAACTACATTAAGCTGGACAAAGACTGTTTGGGGCACGCAGGACGTGACTTGAAGGTAGGTGCTAGTAGTAGTCTCTTTCAGCTTTTGCTGCCTTACAGATTAGAGCAGTTTCTTTCATGGTAGTTTCCAAGGCATTCTCTTACTCTACTTCTAATGCTTTTGTTCTTGTTGTTCAACATTTGCAGACATCCAGCTGCCCCTAGAATTACTAGACATCTGATAATGTGTGGCTGAAGCCATAGCTTCTGTATTGATTGGATTGTCATCAGGAATGTCTGGCTTAGCGTGATGATGATGTTTTATGTAACTGTGTATGCTTTGATTGTAAACCTGGATTGCATCTTGCTCTTGGAATACAGATTTTTTTCATTAAAAGCAATAAGTACAAAAATATTCACCCTCTTGTTTGGTTATCAATGTGCTGTCAAACACGTCTTGAATCAACCATAATTTGTCTGATGGAATTAAGTAACTATACCACCACATGCTGTGTGGAATGAATACCTATACACAGCCTCATCTTCAAGTCAGAAAGGCCATTTGTGGGAGAGTTTCTTCAACTGTTTGTAGCCTGCTCATCTCCTGGCAGGATGGTTCCAGCCGAAGTATGAAGGATGTTGAGTGCTGTTGGATGCTGAAGGCCTTCCGGTATCCTTCCAGTTTAAAGGCCTATAAATTGCTGCTGCACCTGTGGGGAAAAAGGAGTTGCTGACATAGTGTGAGCGACTGAGATGGAGAGATGTGCCAAAATGTCTGTCTCGCCACAGAACTGCAAAGATTCAGTCACCACGTATCAGTTACCCTTGGCACTTCGTGCTATGCTTAAACAGATCTCACTGGCCTGTTGCTGGGAGGGGCCATCCAGCCCTTCACCCTCTCCTCATTCTCCACTTTCCACGGGGTCCAAAAGTTGTGTGGCCACAGGGTAAGCCTGGTTGTTTTGTCAACTCAAATGAAAATTAGCATGCTTGAAAGAGATTAATCTGTTGTTAGTTGGAGTGAACTGCACTGGCTCCTGCTGCTCTCCTGTAGTTGCTAGGCGAGTGCTGTGTTGAGAATGAAAAGTTGCAGGACAAAACCAGCATTGTTTTTGGCATCAGCATATTACCAGACTAGTTAAAGCATACTCTGAAACTACATTCTTCACTTGCACATTGCTGCTTATTCTTTCTTGCAGTGAAACTAGTTCCAGTAATAACATGCAGCTGTTCTAATCAAACAAGGTGTCAGATTTTTTTAAACAGTCTTAAATTTTATAGGTTGAAATCTCCAAGCATATGTAAGCCTAGGGATTAAGTGTATTGTCTTGTCTGTGTGAAAGTTTAAAATCATTTAGATAATTGAGCAATGAAGTCATCAGAGCACTTCTCTCCAATAGTTCAGCTTCTCAGTTAGGCAATCCTAATATGTACAGCAAAAAGTGTCTGCTCGCTAAACTTGACTTGTAATACCTAGTCTGTAAATTAGTGCAATGCAGAATGACAAGCTCTGACAAATTGTTAGAAATACATGTCCCCACTGCCTGCCTGGCACGCCTCTCCTTAACTCAATGTTTGCTACACAGTCTAGCTGCTCTTTTCTCTCCCGTGTTTATGGGATTGCGTAGATGCAGAGCATGCCTGGTCACTGTTCACAGCCTGTGGCAGGCGGGTGGACTAGAGCTTGCTCAAAGCAGATGGAGCACAACTAGAGGCATACTGTGGAGTCTGACTTTCTTACTTAATGATCTTGGCATGTACTCTGTTACAAAACGTGCTGAAATCCACATCTGTGTCCTATGCATTGTAGATAAAGAAATACCAAGAACTGCATGGTCTGGCACAAAAGGATGTTTCTGATTAAAACAACCAACCTCCACTCTTGCATGTTCCACAAACCAGCGTCTGCTTTGGCCGGGCGTTATCTTAGGCTCTTGACCATTTCTGTGACCTAGATGGAATGGCTTGTCTTTTCCTGGCTGTTTTGTATGTGGAGCCAACTCCTGGTATGCTCATAAAGGCTGAGGAAGATCCCAAGCCAAAATCTGATATTTTTTTTTTTTTTAAAAAAAAGTAGCTTTGTCTCAATACTTTTAATCCTTGATAAGAAATTATTAAAAAATCTATGTAAAAACATGTCTGGCAAAAAACCCTGTTCTGATGCTTCATGTGTAAAGAAGGTTTCTCTAAGCTTTTTTTGATCCTTTTTATTCTGCTTTTGAAATTTTGTAATTTAAAAACCTGGACTATTATACGAAAGTATTAGGTTTTCAGAGAAGAAAATACTACAGCTGAAAACAATACAATCTCTCTGTTGTGAATCTTTCAAATTTTAAAGACCTGCCAAACTAGATTGTAACAATTTACTACTGGACAAATGAGATGAGGTGTATAGTCTAGGTAGGAAAAATTGTTGCAGGTTTTTTGCTGACCAGTCTGACTTAAAACGTCAATGGCCTCGGTGACACTGAATAACCAATCTGGTGAGATGCTTTTGGACACAGGGTGAAATAAAACACCCCATATGGCTAACTCTGTATTGAGCATTTTGCCAGCCATCACTGTTACTTTCCAGTTCAGTTTATCACTGACAAAATAATAGGGTGTTATGTCTGTTTCTGTTGCCTTTTATAGCTAGTCTGCAAGCATTGACATGGAAGTGGGTTTAACTAGATGAATGTTTTCCCTATGTCTATCATCTTAGAAATATTGCTCACATATCCTGAAGACAGTTGGAACTTGCATCTGATGTTGAAAACTAAGTGCAATTTCTTTCAAAAGCGTTTAACTCAGTGTTTAAATGCAAGGATTCACAAAGCAGAATTTTTCCTGGAGTGCGAAGTCTGACATAATGCTTTACTTTCTTTGCTAATAAAGCTGTTGGAACTTGCAGTGCTTGAGGGGGAAAATCAGAAAACAGTTTGTGCTTGTGCCTTCCTACCGCTCTCTGGTTTTGTTATTTTGTCCCCCCACCATGTTTTGTAGCTCGTTGATCAAAACTATCGAAAGGAGAGTGAGGAAAAAGGTCACTGGCGTAGAGATATCTTGACTAGTTTTGATAGTATAGTAACATTACCTTAAACCGTAATGTTAAAAAAAAACGGTAATTATTTGGCTTTGTGCTCCTATTATTCACTTTTGTTTGCTAATCTTTTTTCCCAGACTAGGACTTTGTTCTAGAACACATGGTTTCGCTTATGTCTAAAACCATGTCTAGTGTTACTTAGTTGAAGTGTATTTACTATTAGACTGTTTTAGAAGCCAGAGAAGAAGGTGACCTATTCACATTTTTCAGCAGCAAACAGCTTAAAGTTTATTTGCAAGACAATGTATCCACAGAAACATAAAATACATGTTTTAAATGACTGCTTTGGCAGTCATTAGTTTGCCACGGATGCAATACAAGCAATGTTGGTTTTACTATTGTACATTTAGAACTTTGGTAGTTTTTCTTGAATAAAAGTTAACTTTGAATGTTTGAGACGAAATGGAATTTACATTTGTATAAAGAGGATAATGTGAATCAGGCAAATTACCTTTCTGAAAAGGCACACATATTCCCTCTGTATCTTCTGTTTTTTTTAGCCTGTTTATGTATTACCAACCAAGCATATTTGTGCTAACAGAATTCTTCTCTTAAAAATGAACTTTTGGTTAAATAACATAGTGTGCATTATCTGTTTTTAACAACAAAACCTACCACTTGCGCTACTTTATTAATGCATGAGTCTATAAAGAAAAACCAATAAATGACTGGGGTTCAGAAGGGAGGAAATGAAGGTGTGTCCTAGCATGGTATTTTTTTACATTAAGGTTAAGTTACTAATAACTACATGACTAAGTTTGGTAGAGATTCTGCATGTTGTCAGTTCTCAACTTGGTGTCTAGCAGTGTACTCACAGAGTTCTCTAAGTACCGGTTATAATTGAGGAAACGGGTATGCTTTGGAACGGCAAGTCCAGATGTTATCTCAACAGTATCTGCCAAATACAAATTTCATAGAAGAAACATTTTTCCTGTGTACAATGGGGAAGTTTGGGGTTTGAATGCTCTAAGAGGCTTCAGAAATACTTTTCTGGGTCATAATCTTAACAGAATTGTTTGGAAATCAGGGACCTTAAGGCAAAAATTGAAATGTAGATAACTTCTGATGATCAAAACAAAAAAAAACTCAGCTGTCTGGGGAAGCAATAAGACAAGCTGATTTTTACCTAAAGAGTTGGGGTTGTGTAGTTGCACTTTTTCATTTGCTCAAATTCTTGTCTTTTTGTAGTATTTTCTTGGGAGAGGCAGAACCTTGAGGCTAGTCTGTGACAACACCCTTCGGTTCTAGGATGTGTAACAATTGAGTAGGAGCTCTCTGGGCCTTTGGGTTATGAACTTCATTTTTTTCTCTAAAACCAACTAGCCAGATTAATGTTCCGCTGGTGTGGCCTGTAGCAGTGTTGGGCACTTCTTTCATTAAAAAAAATGCAACCCATATGATGAATGTGTGGTTAAATGCAACATGGTTTGTCTTTCACTTACAAATGGCTCAAAAATAAAATGTGGTTTTCCTTAGAACACGCAGAAGCAATTCTTAGTTGGGACCACTCCTACTTTAAATGTTAGTTTCCTGTAGCCAGTTATTCTGATGGTGGTGGTGTTCCAAAAATGTTGAGAGAAGATAATCTCTTAGAGCAGCAAGCAATGGCATGATTGTAGATTTTAACTTGTGAGTTTCTCCAAAGTCTCTAGCAGACCCATGTAAGGTGAAAAAACAAAGCTGACAAGGTAGGAATCCAAGTGGAAATCCGTTTTTTTTGTTAACTATATGGCATTCTGAGGTATGAGAGGGAATGAGTCTAGACTGAAAGTGATGGCTGAGGCCAGGATGGGGAAACTCCAGTACAGTAGCTAACTTTAAAGCCACTTTCCAAAGCTGAAGCAAGCTGTAGATTCCAAAAATGGTTGAGAATGAGCACAACTTTATAGCCTTAACTTGAGAGAATGTAAACTGGTTTTTGTCTAATATTGAAAGTAATATTAGAAGTACTAGGTTACTGAACTTCCATAGTTTGAGTGTTGGCTACGTCAGGTCACTTTTTCCTTATGCAGCTGCTGAGACAATAGAGGAAATATGCTTGAACACTTTAATACGAAGAATTTCTCCCCATCTCATGCAGTTGAGACTTGGATGTCTGTATTTTGCAATTATGCATGGGCTTCCCATCATGACTTCCATAGCTTGATTGAAGATAATATAACTTAGGGTAAATATGCCCAAGCTAGCACTAACAAAGAAAAAGCTGGCCTTGGATCCTTTCAGACAACCAAAAATTTATTATTCCAATCAGTGAAAGAGATAACTCAGTATTTTAAGGGGCAGTAACCTTGCTTTGGCACTTGGATACATTAATGAGTGATGCTACTTTAAACATTAAGTACAGTTGCTGTAACGAGAATGTATTTTGTTGGACCTTTCTGGCTTTTATTCTGGAGAATGTGGTGTTCACGTATTTTTGACAGCATTTGTTTTAGTTTGTTTCTATCAACTACACAACTTTTGTCACTTAATTAGTATTGCTGTTCTCCAGCTATGCTAACTTACTGCTTCTTTTCCAATTTTGTACTGGATAAAAGATCATCTTCATATGCAAATCCCATTCTTAACTGTCATTTCACCAGTACTAGGATCTTGGGATCTCCAAGAGCTGAAGCTTTAAGACTGTTAAATGTGTTTAAAAATGTGCAGCAGTTGGCAGTACTGAGATGATAGTATTTGCTTTATTTTATGCTAGCTTAGGCTCTCCAAACATCTGTCTGTATTTGCTTCTTCCAAAATTGACTGTGGCACAGAGCAGAGAAACCTTTGAAAAGAAATGGCCACTGACTTTACACGAGTTACTTGAAGTTATTGTAATGAATTTCAGTGTACCAGTTAGATTAAAGTGGAAGGTGTCTGCAAGGTCTCTCTAGAGTATTTGCAAGGATTCTTCTAGAATATCCTTGATATGAAGGACTTCATATTCTTACACAGAAATTAAGACCTAATTAAAAAGTTGTAGGAGCTTCCGAAATTATTCTGAAGATGCTAGACCAAAGCTAAGAGTAGTAAGTACGTACCTAAGAGAGCTGATCATTTTTTACTTTGGTTTATCAAAGCCAAGAAACTAAGTATTGAATGCATGTGTAACTTTAAACCTCATGACAAAATTAAACACCTCATTCTTGAATTTGTAATGTTCATGTTAATCTTGTTCAGCACTTCATCTCCATTAAATTAGTGGTGTCTTTTAGGAGCTCATCAGAAGTATCCTAAATTGAGAGGGTCATGTTGCTCATGAAAACTGTATGTGTATGTTGTAGTACCTACGATAGTAAGCGTCAAGAACTTTTTCAAAACCAAGGAAGCTCATAAATGTGTTTCTCTGTCCATCACCTTTATTATGTAAACTCTTTTAAAGCATAATCACCTAAAATAATGTTTATGCTATGCAACAGTTTTTTTTGAACATCCATGTAGGTACAGCTTTCACCTTGAAACTTAAAAAATAATTGTGGTCTTAATTGTGTTCTTGCTCACGTGGTCCATGGAATAAGCTTATCCATGCATGTACTATATAAAAATAGAAGTATCTGCTGCAAACTAGAGGTAGTTTGATCTTTTTTAAAAAAGGTGAAAAAATAACAAATTAGTCAATTGGTCTCTTTTAACGAACATCTTTAATGCAACTGTCAGTCCTTGCTGATCATTAAAAGAAAAGCACAGTTCAGTATAAGGCCACATCTTTTTCTTTGAACAAAGTCATGCCAGGTTCTCTTCAGAGCTGTGTAAGAAGTAGATGCAGTCATTCCTAATTGTTAGCTGGTTCTCGGTGTTCAGTTGTGCTCCTGCCTGATGCCGTGGATGGCTACTGTGAGGCCACAAATACTTGGCTTCCAGTGGTAAACAGTCATAGCAACAGGTAAAATCGGGACTATTTAAAGTAGATTTGAAGGAAGATAACTTGTTTGAGGTTTACGTAAGTGTGGGAAGCTTTGGAAATTAATATTTCTCCAGCAGGGATGAAATTCTGCTACTAAGCTTGAGGTAAGAGCTATGTGAAAGATTTAAGTTCTCCAATAAGGGTTGCTCTGTATTGAAGGCCTTCAGTGTTTGCTCTTTATCGCGTGGAAGTGTTATAGATGCATCTTGTTTCAGTTCCGCAGTGTGGGTGCTTGGAAGTTATGAGCTCACCTGCTGACTGTTCTGCACACGTGGTTGAGCTTAGTAAGTCTGTAAACAGGAAATAGTGCAGGGATGGTCCGGGCGCTCTTACAGCAGTGGTCAAACACGGATGTTAAAGTAAAGTGATGAATAGGGAGGCATGCAGAGAAGTGACTAAGAGTTTTAGAACAATTTCTATTCCAACTATGTTTTCTATTTTGCTTTCCAGTACTAGCTTTCTGGAATTTTCTGTACTACTGGGTTTGTTGGGCCTTTTGACTATGTTTTGAACAGGATTTGAGAGCTGGTAGCTTTCTTCTTGTTGTTGTAGGTTGTTGGGTTTTGACTGTGGGTTGTGGGGGTTTTTGTTTTTTTTTTTTTTTTTTTGATGACATGGTAATTGTATTTTCAGGATTATAGCCTTCTGTTAAGATATTCCTAGGCTATCCAGCAGCACAAGAAAAGTTGGTCAGTCCTGGACACAAGTTTTGGACACCATCTCCAGACTCAGGCATAGATTCTTCTAGCCAGATTGATAAGCAATAGCTTGTACCCGAGTACTTCTGCATTATGTGTGATCTGTACATTAGCAAGAGGCAAGTCGTTTCACAGGGCTTGTGTACCAGTAATGTCCCGTCAACTCTGAGAAAAGAATGACTGGGAGAGCTGCTGTTGTTAGAGCACTGATGCAGCTTGTCCATGTGAAAGACAGTCTCCAGGCTGACTCATTAGAGTAGCCTGGATTTTGTTTCAGGAGGTTTTTCTTTTTTTAGCAATACCTTGTTCCAGATTGCCACAGGCCCCTGAGAGGAGGGCTGTTAGGACACACATGCACTTGGTTCATTGCTGGGAGAGTGGGAATCAAAGGACTTGTGTTTGGGGCGTTTAGCTGCCTGATGGAGCTGGCCTGACAGGCTGCAAGCTGTATGTAGGCTGTGAGTTGGAAATTCAAGGTTAATTCTTGCTGAAGGAGGTAGCATATCTAATGTTTGTTCAGATATCAAATTAATTGTTAATTAAGACTGCTCTCTGACCTTTATTGTGTTACGCAGGGTTTTGTAGTAGCAAGTAGAGTAAGTTAACAGGCAACCTAGAAAATGCTATGAAAGTTTCCACTGCTTTCAACTCTTTCTGAGCATATGGAGAAAAAAAATAGGAATTCTTAGAAGGATGGATTTATAGGTGAATTTTGCTTAAGGTAATGGCAGGAAAGGAAAATCCTCATTTGAATTCAAAGAAATTTCTCTGCAGAGAAAATGGGTTAAAGGTTTTAATGTTCTCTTGGTGTCTAAATTTGTTTTCTCTGAGAGAAACCTGATGAACCTATGCGACTAAGCAGTCAATCTTACTGATGTATCTTGCACGTAAGAACATCAATACTTCCGCACAGATTTCAATACAGAACATCCCTTACAGAAGATAATTTTTTCTAATTGTTTTGTGTGCTCTTTTTAGACTTCTTTCGAGGTTCAGGCAGCGCTATTTCTGTGTTGAGAGAACTTGAAGAGTATCTGGCAACAGGTTCCTTACTTTGGGACAAGCCAATAAGGTAGTATTCCATAAACACAAGTGGATAGGATACACGGAATGGAGCCTGGAGCTCTGCCTTGGAAGAAAGGCTTAATTGTCTCCTATCAGACTGCTGGCAATTATTATACTCAGGATTTACTAAATAAATCTTCCTGACATAGGAAAGTTCCACTTTATAGTGGGATTGGTAGGGAAGTCACTTTTCCCCTTAAAACTTTAAGGTGATTTTCAGCTGCTTGAATAATTGCCTTACTTTTGGTTATGTTGTGCTTTGGAAGAATCTGGCAGTTGCTTTGGAGAATTCCAGCTTCCTAAGCTGGAAAGTTAATAGCCGCCTTGCTCTGCTCAAGAATGTGCTTTATTCGTATCTGTCAGTGCTTCTGGGTATATTCTTTAACTGTTAAGACATCTTTTCTATGGATTTTGGGGGTATTCTCTATATAAGAACACTGTGAAGATTTTAACTGTTTCTGATCACATTCCTGCCTTTTAGTAACTCTAATCTGCCAAAGGAGTTGCTGAGTTTAAGATTTGCCACTGTTAGCAGATGTGTTCTTTCAACAGGATTTGTGAGATTTCTCCTGCTTCTTACCCAAGGTGAGGAGTGGAAGAAAAAGTAGGATACAATTTAGTGTGAGGTTCAGGAGCTTATCCTCATGCTCCCCTGTCCCTGTAACAGACTAGCATTTTGGTCCCAGTGTATTCTTTGTAATTACTTGAATACATAGTCTTTTAATGTAGATTGTTATGGTTAGTGTTGTATATCTGAATGTTGTCTGGTAGCAAAATGGAACTAAATTCTGTCAGGTACTGGTGAGGCAGACTTTGTTTAGTGTAGTGGCTTTCAAAACATTCAGGACAAAAATGCCAGGGAGAGCTTTTGTTGGTCTGAACATGTAAAAACCTAGGATATAGCTGGCTTAGTCTAGAACTTACTACCCACTTGTAACCGTCAGAGGGTGTTGGCAGGCATGACTGAGGGTCTTGCTTTTTCTAATTGCAGTATATTGGGTTTGCGTGGCAAGGTTTTGATAGTGGGGCGACTATGGGGATGGCTTCTGAGAGAAGCTGCTAGAAGCTTCTCCCATGTCTGATAGAGCCAATGCTGGCTGGCTCCAAGAGAGACCCACTGCTGGCCAAGGCTGAGCCCATCAGTGATGGTGGTAGCACCTCTGGGATAACACATTTCAGAAGGGGAAAAGTTACGGTGCAGTTGCAGCCAGAGAAGAGAGGAGTGA
>NW_009600542.1:0-27935 GCF_000690535.1 Cariama cristata
ATCCCTTTGTACCCTGCTCTGGTGAGGCCATACCTTGAATGCTGCGTTCGGTTTTGGGCCCCTCACTACAAGAAGGACATGGAGCTGCTGGAGCGTGTCCAGAGAAGAGCGACAAAGCTGGTGAAGGGCCTGGAGAAAAAGTCTTATGAGGAGCGGCTGAGGGAGCTGGGGTTGTTTGGTCTGGATAAAAGGAGGCTGAGGGGAGACCTGATCGCCCTCTACAACTACCTGAAAGGAGGTTGTAGCGAGGCGGGGGTTGGTCTCTTCTCCCCGGTAACTAGTGATGAGACAAGAGGAAACGGTCTCAAGTTGCGCCAGAGGAGGTTGAGGCTCGACATTAGAAAGAACTTCTTCACTGTTATAGTCGTTAAGCATTGGAATGGGCTCCCCAGGGAGGTGGTGGAGTCACCATCCCTGGAGGTGTTCAAAAAACATTTAGATGTGGTGCTTCAAGACAAGGTTCAGTGGGTTTAGCAGGCATGGTGGCATTGGGTATATGGTTGGACTTGGTGATCTTTGAGGTCTCTTCCAACCATAATGATTTTATGAGTCTATGATTCTTTCCTACCTAAAGAAGGGTTAAAACTATCTGCTTTTAAAGTGATAATCTTAATTGAGAACCATCATGTTGTATTACTGCCAGGTCCACAAAAGACCAATTGTTGTGTTCTGAGCAGCAGAGTTGAATAACTGAAAAGATTCCCTTTAAAAAAAAAAAAGTCGTGATTTCATCATAAAACAGTCCGTATACTGACTTTATAGTTATATAGCTAGAATGCAATGAAAGTAGATACCAAGACAAAGATGCAGAGGTTTTTAAAATTCATTACAGTTTGAAGTTATCAGCAGTGTATATTCATTGTTCATTTTCAAGGCAGATTATTCATGGCAACTTCAGAGTTCTGTGAGTAGAGTTTAGAGAACGTTCTGCTGAGAAACATACTTGTTCCTTTATATGAAAAGATACCATATTTTTATCTTGTTCCTTCTAGTGCCATTTTATAAAAATGTAAAAGATTGACACACAGAATTCTAAAAACCAATAAACATTTGTTGGCCAGTTTTAAAGGGCAAAGGGTTGCCCTCTGTCTTTAGCATCATGGAGCTATTTCAATGTTCTAGCTCTGTGAGAAGACATACATTGAAATCCATAAATTGGTGTAAATGCATGTGTTTAGAACTAAGTTGTGTAAGAATGTCTTTGGCTATCTTGAGTTATAAAATAATATTGTGATTATGCCTCAGTTTCCCATGCATGCAAAGAGGAAGAGGTCAGGAGACTTCCTCAAAGTCAGCACGCTCATGGCAAAGCCTATATGCCTGCCATGAGCCTCCTAATTATGTCTTTTTTTTTAACAATTAAACTAATTCATGTTAAATAGTTAGCAATCAATTTGTGATAATGGATTATACTCAAAGATATTTGTATGGATGTTGGTTTTTTGCAGTAATTCAGTAAATACCAGCCTTTGCTATGAAAATCCTGTCAAAAAATTGCCTTTACAGTGTGTATCAGTGAAGTCACCGTGGCCCAAGATGAAGACTTCTGCTAGTGTTAGAACGCTGGAAGTATATTAAGTTCAGGAAAAAAGGTTTAGTTCTTTTGCCTCCTTGGTACTGGATCTCAAAGTTTTTGCCAAGTTTTAAATGGTTACTGAATCAATTTTATTTTTTTGGTAATGCAATTTTTTAACATACATTAAAGACCTTTTGATTTCTTTCCCACAGAATCATTAAGAAAAATAAAATGGAAAAGATCAGCTCATTCATCTGTTAATTTCTTTGCCAAGAGGTGACTGTTCGTGTGTGGGGTTTTCTTTTGTTTTTTAACTAATGCTCCATCCAGTTTAGTACTAAATGACTCATGTGCTGGAACTCCCACCATTTGCCTACTGAGACTTTTACAATTTAGAAAAAAATCTAGGAAATGTGTTTTTTTTTTTTTTGATAATTGCCTTCCTTTTCTTCACTTACAGCTTTTACTGTTAAGCTATATACTCATTTAACTTGGGTTAAATTGATTGAATCTATGTTAAAGTAGGAAGGAGACCTGGAGGGTAGGTGTCAGAGTATGGAAGTGCTGATTTGCAAACCTATCTTCAAAAGTGTAATTACCCAGTTAAATCAACAATGTTATTTGTGCTTTTGGGCATAATATTTTTTTTCCTAATTGAACGTGTGTTTTATGCTTCCATCTATCATCTGAAAGTGTGACCATGCAAATAAAAAAACTGCCATGTTTGATAAATAAGCTACATTAGTTGATCTCATGTTTATTCTTTGTAACTTTGATTTTTCATTCATTGGTGAAAACACTGCACTGGTGTCTTAATTGCTCTCAGTAATTAAAAATACTGACTTAATAGGTAGGGAGCTTTCTAGCTGCCATCAACTAAGTGAAAAATTCATGTCTGTGTTCAGCATGGGCACCTCTCTTTCCCCTCAGGGCAACAGAATCTTTCTTTGAAATTGCACCAAAAGTGTCATACAAAAGTACCTGTGTTGGCTTTGTGCTCTGAGCTTCTCTTGAGGTAATATGTATTAGTTGTTGACAAGTAAGTAAATGTTTTGTAATAGCACTGTACCAATAAATGCATTTCATGCATGAAGTTCCTAGAGTAAGAAGGCGAAAAAATATATCCTTTAAGTCCAGATTTTTTTGTTGTTGTTACAGTAACCTGGAAATAGTTATTTTAGTTTTGACATGATGCGGTTTTCATTTCTTCATGCAAAATAGTAATATGCTGCATTGTAGGCTGTGTCTTAAAAACAAAGGTAGAGCTAGCTCTTGATGCTCAGCTGTCAACAGCGCACAAATCAATCCCCTTTTCCACACAGATACTCATGCAGGGGGTAAAGTACAGAGCATATGGCAGGCAGGGGGGAGAAATTTGGTTGGGGATCATGCTCTAAGGTTAAGTGAGTCTGGGTCATATATAATTCACAGATAAGAGATTTTCAAAGACACAAGTCATAGTGTAGGAATATAATTGTAACTGAAAGCTAATGGGAAGTAAGCAGCAAATGCTGTCTGGCTTTGAGCTAAAGAATGAATTACCCTTATTTGGGGGTGGGGACGATCGTGGTGTGGTTGTTTGGGGGAGTTTTTTGGAGGGTTAGGATTTTTAGGGAAGGTCTTATGTTGTTGTCGTAGCTACTTGCTAATCCAGAATAGAGCTCTCTGGTCAGCTGGGGGAGCCAAGCCTGATAAGAAGAGCTGGACAGCTTGTTAATTTTTGTTTTATGAAATCAGAGCCTACTTAAGACTTTAGGCAGCAGAAGCACTGCAGTTGACTGCGTTCGCATCTGTTTCTGAACACCTGGTAGTGTGATAGAAAGTACTGTTTTTCAAACTGTGTTAAATTGAGAAGCAGATAGCTTTGCTGCGGGTTGAGTTTCAGTGTATAAGAAATGTTTTCTACCAACAAGAAGGTAACAATTAAACTAGTGACTGAAGGTAAATTGAGCAAAAAAATGTCATGCTATTTAAATCTTCTTTATGGCTGTGGATAGAAACACAGAGCAGATGTACAACTGTGTGTACTCTTCGCTTTAGAATGGCTTACTTTTCATGATTTTGGGGAGGAAATGTCAGTTGCAGTGTGTACCTTCTGTTTCTGATGCACTGGTTGGAATGAGATTGGAGCCTGAAGGTTAGTCTCCTTTTATATGATTCTTAATGTCTTTTGGTGTACTTCCCCCCCACCCACCCCCCTGCCGCCCGAACTTGTGCTTTTAGGAGGAAAAAATACTGTTCTGATTAATTTTCCACTAGGTTGTGTTGAATAGCTGGCATGACTCTGCTTTGCAAATGTCATGTAGTAGTTTTGCCTCTAGTGAATGTAGTTTTTATTGTGTGACATGAGCTTAGTCTAGAATGTATTGGGAAAAGAAAAGGAAGGGTGTTTCTAGTGCAAATATGCTTAAGAGCAAATAAAAAGCAGCGTTTTTAAGGAAGAGAATTAGCATCAGATGCATGAGTATGTCATGCTGGCTTCAGTGGCTTGAGGACTTTTGAAGTCAGAAAAAGTGAGTGAATGTGGTGCAGGTGAATCCCTTTAATTTTTTTTTTTTACTGCGGAGAAAAGACAACCTTAGTGATCTAAGTATCCATCTGTTATCTCCTCTAACTTTTAAAAAAAGTTGTCAGCTGTCTGCACTGAAGGGTACTTGCAAATGCACGGAACATCAGTGACGCTGTACTTGGGGGCTGGGAAGCTGAGTGGGGGTCTCTGACCCAGGGCTTGCCCCCTGGGGAAGGCTGGTCTGCCTGCAGCATGCTGGGTGCCTGGTGGCTGCTCCTGCCTGCCCTCCTGTGCCCGGGGCCAAGAAGCTGCTCCAGATCTTGCCAATTTACCTGCTCATCTGGTTGTGGTCCCCTGCTGTCCCCAAACACTTCTGTTTCACAGAAAGGTTTCAAACTAATGGTGAAATAGGCACAGCCGAGAAGGGTGGGTATCTTGAAGGCAGGCAAGAGACCATCCACTGAATCCATATGTATCCTGAGAAGTTTGTCTGGCTGTGTCCAGGTGTACTGTCTCAGTCGTCTCTTGCATATTAGTGTAATACATATAAAATATTTCCTTTGCATCACAAAGAACAGAAAAGTCCTTAGTTTAAGAAATGTTTGTGTTTATAACAATTCATTCCACAGGAGTGTGTGTTTAATGTTTTTAGAAATCGAGTTGGTTTTTTTCTTCAAAAAACCCCCAAAACTCAGAATTTACAAGAGCAGTTGTTTATGTTGTGAAACATTTTTAAACACATTCTGTTAGTAGGCTCTTGGTAAGATTAGATAGTTTATGACACAGGATAATCTCTGCAATTTATTAATGAAAGTTCTTTAAATTGTTGGCAAACTGAGTTTGCATCTAGAAAATCGTACCCTATCTGTGATAGGCCTGGTTTTTAAGAGGAATTTAACTACATGCTAATTGGGTATTTTCTGTCTATTGTATGAGAATACAGTTTTGAATAGCTGTAGTTAATATAACTAGAAGTTTATTGTGGGGTTCAGATAGTGTCATCCTGTGGTTATTTGGTGTCAGAGTACACTTTTCACATTGCCTGTTTACTTCCTTATAGCAAGCCACTGACCAAGAATTGAGATAAAGTTTCTTTCGTATTTAGTAGACAAGCACTGCAAGTTGCTTTGGTATTGTCAGCAGCTTTCGATTTGGAGAGCTGAAATGAACTTGTTTAGCATTTACAGATATGAACAACTTTTCCAACGAGTTTTAAAATCACCTTTAGCCTTGACACACCTTTATTCTAAGTTTTTCTGCTCACAGGATACCTATCAATGTAGGTCAGCCATATGCTGCTGTATACATGGGCGTTTCATAGGAAAGCCAAACCATTGGAGATTTACAGTCGTTTTACATTGGCAGTAAAACTCCAGGTGACTTAACCACCACCGAGATATGACCCGCAGGGTATTTTCCAAATGGGCATTTTTAGCAGTAATGGCCTTGAACTTTTTGTGGGCACGCAGTGAACACAGTTCAGTGTTTCTTGGCAAGATAGGCAGCTCATTTCTGAGGAGACAGTTTAACTTCCTGTGTGTTCAGATTTCAGAACAGCAGTAACTGTTCTGCTGAGAATACGTACTTTGTTAAAATGTTTCTGGAACATTTTGAAACTCCCTTTTTTGTACAGCACTTTGTTTCTTAACTAGGTCAATAATTCTGGTATCTCCGTTGAAATTGCATTTCAGTGTTGGAGACTTGTCTTGTGCACTGTGTATTTTTATTTTAAGTTGACTATTTGTATAATTGGCTATTTTTCTACATACGTTAGACCATAGTGTCTTTTGGTTTTAAAACTGCACATCTCTACCTGATTTCTTAAACTTTATTAACTTACAATTAATCTTTATTTGGTAAAGTTGTTCATGTTATCTAGTGTATAAAAAGTCATGTATTGCAGGTCAATTATTAAGAGGAGCCATCATTATGGGGTTGACTAAATGGGTTTTATTAATAATTAAATGATCAAATGATAATGATTGAAAATTAAATAGTAATCCATTAAGCAATAATTGAATGGTAATTAAGGAGTGACTTAACCAAACCTTCAAGAAGAGTGAGAAGGAAGACCCTGGTAATTACAGGCATGTCAGTCTCAGTTCAGTGCGGGGTAAGATTATGGAGAAGGTTTTTCTGGGAGTTACTGAAAAAGGCTTGAAAGATAATGCAGTCATTGTTATAGCCAGCACAGGTTCACAAAGGGAAAGTCCTGCTTAGCGAACTGAATTTCCTTTTATGACAAGTTCATCCATTTAGTTGACGAAGGGAAGCAGGCAGATGTCAGGTTTTGGATTTTAGCAAAGCTTTTGATACCGTCTCTCACAGTGTCCTTCTAGACAAAATGTCCAGCATAACTAGACAAGTCCATAATATGTTGGGTAAACAGTTGACTGACAAGTTGGGCTGAAAGAGTTGTAATAAATAAAGTTACATCAGGCTGGTGGTCAGTCACCAGTGGGGTTCCCCAGGACTCAATTTTAGGGCCAGTGCTCTTTAGTGTTTTCATAAGTGATCTGGACGCAGAAGTCAAATGTACATTAAGTATGTTTGCCAGTGATACTCAATTAGGAGGAGCTGTGGACTCCCTCAAGGGCAGAGAGGCCTTACAGAAAGATCTGGACAGACCAGAGAGCTGGGCAGTCACCAACTGTACAAAATTTAACAAGATTAAGTGCCAGATTCTCCAGCTGGGACGAGGTAATCCTGCTTATACATACAAACTAGGGGATGAGAGGCTGGAGAGGAGTCTCACAGAAAGAGGTCTGGGGGGCTGGGTTGATGGCAAGTTAAATAGGAGTCAACAGTGTGCGCTGGCAGCCAGAAGGGCCAACCGTGTCCTAGGGCGCATCAAGCACAGCATTGCCAGTCAGTTGAGGGAGGCGATGGTCCCATTCCATGCTGCACGGGTGCAGCCCCACCTCAAGTACTGTGTGCAGTTGTGGGCACCTCAATGTAAGATGGACATCAGACTATTAGAGTGTGTCTGGAGGAGGGTGACCAAAAAGACCAAAAAGGTGAAAGGCCTCGAGGGCAAGATTTAGGAGGTGCAGCTGAGGTCACTTGGTGTGTTCAGCTTGGAGAAGAAAAGGCTGAGGGGTGACCTCATGACAGTCTACACCTTCCTCAAGGGGGTCAGCGGTGTGGGAGGTGCTGATCTCCTCTCTCTGGTGACCAATGATAGGACATGAGAAAATGGAATGGATCAGTATCAGGGGAAGTTCAGATTGGACCTTAGGAAAAGGTTCTTCACTGAGAGGATGGTTGGTCACTGGAACAGGTTCCCCAGGGAAGTGGTCACAGCACCAAGCCTGGCAGAGTTACATGGTTTAGTGTTAGATAGTCCTGTGAGGAGCTGGGAGTTGGACTTGATGATCCTTATGAGTCCCTTCCAACTCAAGATACTTTATGATTTTATGATACTTGTAGGCCTAACGTAAAATGTCATTTACCTTGTTATAGACATGAGATGCTGGGTAAGGGGTTCCTCAACCTTGAGGAGTAACCTTGAGAGGTGTCCCTGCTTAAGGGGGAGATCACTGCTGTGCAGCCTGCTGCTGTGCAGGAGAGTTCAGTGGACTTGGGGGGCTACAGGTATTTATAGCATAAAGAGATGACTTGTAGTCAAACCCTACTTTGGTGTATGTGCAGGTGTGCAGCTGTAGCAGTTTTAGTTTTGTCAAGTCCCACCTCAAGCTGGTACTGTTAACTCCTGATAAGACATAGCCTAGATTCCTTAGTCCCTTTGAAGATATGGCCTAGCATGGTTCTCACGGTTTGCACAGCGGGGCTGACTTCAGTCAGACCTTCTTGTTGGTGATGCCTGAACCAAAGCACTGTTCACTCACAGTAGGTGCATCTGTCACAGATTTGCCAAACAACAAACTTCATCTGCACTTCTGGCCAAAAAATTAATAAGCAAATATCTATCACAACATGAAAATCAAAGAGGATTTTGCAAGATTTTGTTTGCAGTTATGTTTTTTCAAACTCCTGCCTCCGATTGTCAAGATAAACATTTTATCAGTTTTTTGCAAAAGACATACAAGAGCTCTCTGTGGTCAAGTATTTCTTCCGAAGAGTAAATACTCGAATTCGACTGAATCTTCAGCATCATTTGCAGTGACTCTCAACTTGGGAGAGGGAGAAGGAAAGAGCAATAGTTCTTCTTAATTAATGTGCAGTACCTGAATCAAGTTGCAGTCTGAATTCCAGGATTTCCTTTATTTAACAACCCTGTATAGGTACTGGTGTTATTGCTACCAATGAGCTATGTCTATGTGTGCATGTCTAATGGCTTAGTGTGAACAATCAGAGAGAGAAAAAAAATCTGCTGCAGAGCTCTTCTCCATATTTCTCCCCTCCCTAAATCTCAATCTGTTTTGAAAAATGAGTATTCCCTTCAGGAAAAAGAAAGGTGCTGTTGACCTGCAAAATGTAATATCAAACTGACTGCAACTCTACTATATGAAATTTTTCTTTACCAACTGACCCTAGAATCTTTTGTCAGTTTGTAGTTGTTCTCTTTAATACAGACTAGCTGTCTGAGGTTTTTAGAGGGAAAAGCTTATTATCTTTCCGGTTGTTTTCATACTTGCTGTATATAACATGATAGCTTTAGCCATAGGAATGAAATACTTTGTGATTGCTGCAGTTACTGAATTATAGTTTGTGTTTGTCGCTCCATACGGACACGTTTGTGCACATGTAGTCATGGTATTTGGTAGGCTTCTTGTGTGTAGAAGTGGGTAAGGGGTTATCTGTGCTGTGGAAGTCTAGAATCTCTCTGTGAGTACTTCTTAGTAATTGTATTTCAGTTCATTGTTTTCTGTGCAATTGTTTAAGAATTATAGAACTAGGACACTCTTCTGCATTATGGCATATTTCAATTATGATACATGAATCCAACTTCTGTGTGGCTATAGTTATGTTTAGGGGTTCCTTTCCGTTAAGTGACTTGAGAAATGTCTGGAGGCAGAGAGGGAGAACCATCTCTTGATGTCTGGTGCTAGATGAAGATGAAACCTGACCCTCCTGTCAGGGTGTCACTTCGCGCTGCGTGTTACACAGTACTGTGCTAGCAGATCTATGGCTATCGATGGAGAAGAGGAAAATGCTAGGCAATTTAATAGGGTTTCGTTGTTTTGGATTGTTTGGTGTTTTTTTTTCCCTCCACGTGCTCTGCTCTGAAAGCATATGTAGCTATGGTAAGCATTTTTACATGTACGCATATTTCTGACTAGAGCATTCTTTTTGACACTTGCTTTGTCAGCCTACTGGTGCAGCTCCCCATGCTTTTCTTTAGAGTGAAAACTTAACAGGCCCAGTTAGCACTTGCCACCTCGTACTGGTTCTAAAACTTCTGTGCGTCCTGACTCTGTCATATGCCCCTGCTTTTCCTGCCTAACTTGGGTGGTGTTGCTTATATTTCTGCACCATTTTCTGTCTGAAGATAGGCTTCCTATGAAATAAACCAAATAATTTAATATACTGCTTTGAAGTGTCTAGTCAGGAAAAACTGACACTGCTCCAGACCAGTTGTAGCCTAAATTAGACTTGCATATGCATGATTGTTGTGTGAGCGGTGTTTAAATGAGGAACTGCTAAAGATGGTAGGAGTGGAAGCCAGCAGATGTGACTGTACTGCTACCTGGGAACTGGTACACCTGAGAAGATGGGCTGTGTGAACTAATAGGTCTCTGCCTATAACTTCTGTAAGTACGTACTCCAGACATCCTAAATTCCACTTCTAGAGTGATCCAAGTAGTTTTGAAAAAGTGATTTGTCTTAGTTTTTAAGTTTCTTTAAGCAGCCTGTCATGTGCATACACATAGGTGCACACACAGAGTTCAAGTAATCTAAAGCAGCTAATAATAGAGAAATGGTAAAAAGGCTAGAGAATAAATACAAAGAAATAGTAGGGCCTTCAATGCTAGCAGGTGAAAAAATATGCTTTTCTGTCACACTTTGAACAGAAAACTATTGCTGTTTTTTTTTGCTTGCAAGCTACAGAACTGGAAGCTGAAGCAGAAGCATGCTGCTTCAGCTGATGCACTCTTCCCATTTGAAATGTCTCATCGCCACATGCCAAGGAAGGCTTGAACGGAGGTGATTCATCTGTCTTTTCAAACAGGCAAATGTGCACCCTAGCTAGTGTTACTGGGTGACTGAGTGAACTTAACGTATCCAGTCCCACAAAAGATGATGAGGCTTTGCTTACGATAATTGGTCTCGTAATTGCTTTGTACTTGAGTGGGAGGTGAGGAAGTGACAGCAATAATCTGCTGAAGTGCATCAGAATGTCTTTAGATACAATGGCAGACTTCTGTTGCAAGGCTGTTTATTTTATAATAGGAAGTTAAAATCTGCAACAGCAGTGTGCCATGTTAATTCTTTTGACATGGAACACTTATTGTACTGGTGGGAGTTTGCCTTCATGAACTAATGACAGTTTTAATAGCCTTTTCTCCCCATGTTCCCACTTATTTTGGTGTAGTAATTTTCTGTGGAAAAAGGAATATTATAAATGCTGTGAATAATGCTTCTTGTCTATTGTCATACTAAAAACCAGATAGGGATCCCTCGAATGGTATGGTCTGTCATGTGGTTTGTCATGGGTATTTTTTTCTCCATAGACTATTCCATTCCTTTTAACGCTACACTGTTAAAATGATAGAGTGTCTGGACACTGATGTTGAGCATTTCCCGTCGTTACTTTAGAAATAGTAATAGCAGGCTCTTCAGGGAGATTCTGGGCTGGGTTTGTTTTGTGGTTTGTTTTTTTTTTTTTCCGTTCTTTATGGAACGTTCACCTTGTTTATTTTTTTCTCTCTGACTGGTATTACCTGTTATTAACAAGGAGCTAAGCTGAGAAAAGTGTTCTTTTGTGTTACCTTCAATAGGGCTTGCCACTTAAGAAGATAATGTTGTTGACCAATTGGAACTTTGACTAACAGGATTTATTTTTTTTTTTTAATGTGAATGCACAGGCAATATGAAATCAGATTTCCTAAACCATAGGAGTGGATTCTCAAAGGCTTCTCCTTGTTCTTAACTGATTGTTTTTGTAGGTAGGGCAAAATATATTATGCCTAGACTATGTCCTGGGTAGACAAAACATACTTGGTTTGTTTTTCATTTCAGTAAATTAATTTGGACCATTAGTTTTCTGTTAGTCTTTTTATATTTTCATTGTGCGGAACTGTTAGATGTTCTGTGCTGTGGTTTTCAGAGAAGGAGGTTCCTGTCTGCCTGTGTGTGTGAGAAATAGTATCAGCTGTGCATTGGCTGTTTCAGAAAGCTGCACTGAGCTCATGTGTATTGAAAGCAATTATTAATTGAAGACAGAAGAAGCTTTGAAATGTCAGTGCTAGTGAAAAGTTTACCTGCACTGCTCAGTCACTGACACAGTATTGCCTGTTAAACTTGGTTTGGTCCTGAAAAACTGTGCTTTTATGTTTCAAACTGGACACAGGGAATTTTAATGGGACCAGTGTAACACTGACTGTTTCATTTGTTAGTTTTGTGCACAAAGTAATAAGGACCTTTCAAAGGCCTGGCCACTTCATTGAAATAATTAAATTTAACAGAATGGCTAGAGAGTAAAACCCAGGCAACTGCAGTTGGGGGGGGGTTAAAAAAAAAAAAAAAAAGAAAAAAAAAAAGAAAAGCAGGACACTTGTCAATGATAGAACAAATGTTTGAGCTTCATGCTATCAAGATGTTTCAAATGTATTTAAAGGCTCTCTGTTTTAAGCTTCCAGCTGGCACTCGCAAACAACGTGCTCACTGTCACACTGCGTGAGCTGTTCTTTCCTTGACCGAACGGCGTGCTTTCCTGCCCTCACCTGCTTTACAGCTCCCTCGCGTGCTGTCAGTGACCTGATATAAAAAGCCTAGTATTTCTCCTTACGGACCTGCTGTGGTTCCCTCCCTGTATCTTTTAGTGCCTTCACACATATTATCTTAGATGGGTACATTTGTTGGGGGGAGACTTCCTTGCGATGGCTTCCTACAAACTGAAAACCTGGAGCTGTTTTCATTCCAGTGAAAGATGAGATTGTTCGTAAAGCTAGACGCCATTCTATTAACAACAAAAAGAACTGAAAAAAACAACCCATCTTTCTCCTTTAACTAAGCTGTAAGAGTACCTTCTCCTATTCCACCATTTTCAATATTCTTTGAAACTTTTAATTCAGAAGCAAAACACTGTCATAATATGTAGTCATTCATGGCTATTAATTTGTGTTGAGCTTGATTTGAAGTACAACCTATTCCTAAATTCCTTAAGGAAATACACTGGTGATTGCCAATTCAGTATAAATAGAGACAAAAAAAGAACAACTTACTCCAAATGGCCAATAATCCCAAAATAAAACCCTATAATAAAATCTTATAAATAGCTTTAGTCATAATATTCAAAACTGTATCATAGACATGAATGAAATACCTTTTTATAGAGTCAGGACCTATGCTTCAGGATTTGAAAATGCATGAGAAGGTCTAACTCAACCCTTGAAGAAGCTTCTTCAGTGGCTTGAAACTAAACCCTAAAGCACTTGGGGGCGGTGGCAGAGTAGATACAGGAAAGTTATGGGGAAGTGAAAAAGAGATTACGGCCTTATTCAGCCTGTGTCGATGGTGAGTGTTGTCCTCTGTCTGGCAAGAGTTACTTGCAGCTCAGGTTTCTCAGGATCTGAATGTGCAAAAGATAATTGGTGCATTAAAAGCAGTGCCAAAGTCCCCAGAAGTGCCTGCTCTGCTAGGGGTGAAGGGAGGAAGAGTGCTTCTGCACTGGTGCGATAAAGTTTCCAATACAAAATTCATGCATGAAGGCAACTTTCCCTATAGGTCATGGGTTTGTTATTTTTAAAACCTCTATTGCTTCTTGTACAGATTGTTTCATTTCAAAAAATGAGGCTGGCGAGGGAGTAAACACTTCTCACATCCTCTGAGAGCTAGAGAGCATCGTCCGGTTGCTACAGCTGTAAGCCTATGAAAGTGTGCACCCCTGCAACCTTTCTGTTGGTTTGGACATACCTCAGTCCCCTCCCTCCCGCATTTCTTGCTGCCACTTGACTGCCACTAGGCAGCAAGAGGAAATAGTATGGCTACAATATTTAAAGTGAAAAATGCAAAAGAACTCTTAAAAATACCCTCTGAAATGATAATTTTCTACTTGCAGCTTGCAGGATTGAAACAAATGGTAGCTCTTCAGAGACTTTAAGGCAAAAAACCCATCTTTTATGGAATGATAATTCCATATCAAGAATAATTGTAAATTTCTTATTTGTCAAGTACTTGAAACTAAAAAACTAATAGTAGCCTTGGTCGTGACTTTGTGCATACATGTGCATGTCATGGTACATCCTGTCATGTCATGACGTGCAATGCCATGACATATTTAGTCATGACTTCGAGCATGCTTCACTTTGGTTTGTTTTTTTGGTTTTTTGTTTTTTTTTTTTTTGTTTGTTTTGTTTTGTTGTTGTTTTTGTTTTTTTCCTCCTCTCCCCCCCCCTCCCCCACCGGCCCTTCTCCTTAAATAGTAGTCTGAGCTTTGGGGAAAAATCTAGTTAAATTCAGCTCTTAACACCTGCAGTAATTTTCTTTCTCCTCCTGTGGTTTTATTTGCTTCGAGTAATTGTTGATGAGCGTTGTTACCACACTTCCTGTTTAAAGCTATAGTGAACAGTCTGCAGTCAAGGGGTATAGAGGGTTCACCCTTAAAAGGAACTTCATATATGTTTTTTAAAAAGAGCAGGCTGTTCTTAAACTATATAATTAATAAGTAGCTTTATTCTAACTGACCCTCCACAGCATGCAGCATGTTACTGTTTGGATCAGCGAAGGTAAATGCTGTCTAACCTGCTTTTGCCAGTAAACATGAAGAGCTTGGAAGAGAGATTGATTTCTTTTTTTTACCCTTCCTCCTTTCCTGCTCTATTTATTTCTTACAGAAAAGTTAATATTGCTTTAATAAGAAAAATTGCTGATACCGTAAGAGAATGTGCTTCATCCCCATTATCCATTAATGCAGTGTTTGCACTTACTGCCCTTACAACTGATATTTAACAATACGCAGTAGTTTTGAGTTTTGCATTAGATCAGCTACTGTGGAATACACTTCTGAGAAATGAAAATTACCTTGTTGGTTTTCACTTTCACTTTTAAACAATATGTCCTTTTTAATATCTTCATTTCTTCATACTACTTAAGTCTTCATACAACTTCAATTTCATCCTATTTCTAGAAACTTTTAAGTCACACAGAAGGTATAAAAGCCTTAAAATGTGACAAAGTTGTTCAGCATGGTAGTACTATGTGTTCTTGCAGTGTGAATCATACACTCTCTAAAATAAGTTGCATTCAGAGTTCGGCAAGTTTAAATGAGGAAAAAGCAAATAGATGTTTCACCATTTGTCATTCTGATTAACTTTTCGGTTCAGACAGAATAAGCACCTTGTCTTTCTGCCATGAGCTGTATGGAGTTCTGCCACTTTGAGCACCATAAACTGCGTAAAGAGCAAAACCAAAGAGTAACAGGGCTGTTTTGTGAAACCGTGTTCATCAGCCTCTGTTATCCTCTTCATCTGGCAAGTCTACAGAGAAATGCAGCTTGTGAATGGTGCCACACCAAAAACTTGATCCTATGACAAAGCAGAGAACTAGCTGTGAAGTATTGCACATGTTTTGGGATCTCATTAATTGAAGCTAGGTTTGGGGTACAGTCCAGGCTTTGCAGGAACACTTTCTCATGAGGGTTGCTAGTGGGCTGATACTACATAATTACCTGACTGGTAGCTGTAGGTCACTATGGTGCTTGCTTCTTTCTTTCTTTCTTTCTAATCAATAATTTGGAAAAGAACAGCAGAATATTCAACTTGTTGTTTAAACAAGGAACTAGCAGCATAAGAGAAGTCCTGATGTGTTGCTCTTGACATCACAGTGCTGATACGCCTTTTTGCCTTCAGTTTAATTGCTTTTTCTTTCTATTTTGATGTGGCAGATTTATACCTGACCTTTTATATTAACTTGGCCACTGTAAAAATCGTTTGTTTAGCAGAGTGGGGGTGTATAAAATTCTGGTGCTCTAACAAATACTGCTAAGCTTTCCTTGCCTTTTAAGAGGTGCATTTCCTGTCAGTTTTCTCCAGACTTACAAACAGGTCCTCCCACCCACGGGTTTTTTTTAGTTAAAAGACAACAGATTGAAAAACTGCTTCGTACTGATTACAGAACCATGAAATTAAAAGCAAATGTGTCACTATACCGGCTATATAAAATAAAATACATTTTTAAGAATGAATGTATTATCAGAGACTATTATTCACAATCTCTAGCTTGGCTTTGTCGTTCAAGCAGCTTTTGATTTAAAGGTGGGAATTGGTTTCAAAGAGAAGTCTGTCCTGGAGGGCACAAGTCCTGCATGCTGAGAGTGGTTGGGTGGAGAAAGTCTTCTGCACCCTTGGGTATTTTGTAACCAGGAAGAGCCTTCCCAGCTCATAGGAGCATGTACAAGCCTTTCGGGTTTGTTCCCAGGGCTTCAGCTCCACATGATGCTTAATGCTGCAGTGAGCTGGAAGAGCATGCCAGCTATCGGTGAACAAATGAGGAGACAGATAGACAGGGGAATTTCCCTGCCCTTTCCATGTACATCTTCTGTATGCAGGTGTTAACAGCAGGATGGAAGCTAACCCTCTGTGAGAACAAGAATTTGATATGTTAAATCTGAACTTTCTCAAAAAGAGAGTGCGAGGAAGCAGTAATACGAGTGTCAGAATTTCAGGAGCTGACGAATCAGAACATTGGGTCACTTGCTCAGCAAGAGAATCATAGAATCATAGAATCATTACGGCTGGAAGAGACCTCAAAGATCATCAAGCCCAACCATATACCTGATGCCAAACTGCACTGTATCTGCCCACTGCAGTGTATCTGTTTATGGCTCTGGCAGGTTACAATATATTAGGCTTTGAGATGCTCTGACTTTCAGCACTCGGTTTCTCAGTTTCTCATAATCTGAGCAGCTAGCATTAAGGAAGCATTATGGTGTTTCAGAACAACTTGGACCCTATCTTAGAGGTAAAAACACTGAGTTTTAAGGAGAGATAGTTACTGGACTAAAATTGTCAATTGTCAACATGCTTAACAGGAGTCAATCATGTTTTAGTTCCAGTTTTGTTACATATTGAATCAAATTTAGAAAATAATTATGTAGCATGCAAATTCTGAGACTGCAGAGAACAGTAGAGTTTTTTTTTTAATCAAGCTTTTCTATGTTAGTCAGCTTTTGCTATTTAAAGTTTGTCAAACTTTGAGTAACTAGAAGAATTGAGAAAATGATGTGAAGCTATCTAATTATGAAGTGAGAACTTCCTTAGAGACTTTTACAGTTATTTTCATTCTTGGATTTCACATTGTTCATTGATAATTCCCATGTCTTATTGCAGCTTTTTGATACACATAGAGGATTTAGATTATAATCTTTGAGGTAGGAAAAAAATCATCTTTTAAGTAGTGAAAATATGTCATGTTAGGACTGTACTAAGACCTTTTTTTTGAAGTGTCTGACAAAAGAAAGCTTGTGTAGAAGGATATCTTGATTTTTGTTTATTTTTTTTTCTTACCCTCAAGGTGTTCTGTTTAATAAAATTGCTTTGCTCTATATGGTGTTAGGGGTAGGAAAAGCTAGCATAGCATTTTTCCCCCCTTCCTATTCAGATCTTTAGGCAAGAGATGCCACAAACAGGTATATAAACTTAATTTAAACACTACCAGTAGCTATTTCAAAGCTAGGAGAGACAAATACTTTTGCTGGGGTTTTGCTATTTAGATGGTGATGCTGCAGCATGCACTTATTTCTTGAGGAGCCTCTGTTAGTCTCTTAAAAGGTAAGAAGTGGGAAAGCTTCCCAAAGGCTTTGGACTTAATACAGGAAAGGTGCTAATGTATTTCAGTATGTGTGTATTGTAGCCAACAGTCCTGGAAAGTACCTGGGTAGTAGTGGATGCGGTACAGTAACTTGGCATGTATGTACTAAATGAGAGACCTCATTGCTTATGTGCTTAGCATGTAGAGAACTGATGACAGCAGTAGCTAAGTGGGACAGCTCTGTCACAGAATGTGCATGCATGTACATGTGTTTATATATAATTTATGTATCCCATGGAGTCTCCAGCCACTTCATACTATGAGGAATTGCATACAAATAATGATGCATAGTTATGGACACATTTCTATGAATGAAAATGCAGTCGCATATAGAATTATTGAGGAGTATGCATATAAAAACTTCTGAATACTCATTATCTCACTTTCTCTGCAAGTAAAGTTTGTGATAGATGGTAAGATAAGTGACCAGGGTGAAATATCACAGGAATTTTTATTGCACTTGTGCTGAAAGAAACCAGCTTGGAGATTAACCAATAAACATTATTTTAGCAAAGGAACAGTTGGAATCTGGAGCGTCAGTTGTTCCACAAGAAGAATTTTAGAGGTTTAAGGAAACAGTTTCAAACTCTACAAGTAATCTCCTATTTTGAAGTCAACTGTACGTGAAGTGAAGCAGGAGGGTAGAGAGAGTGGAAGGAAAATACCTTGAGTTGACCAAGTCCAGCCATTTTGCAAATTTTCCATATACAGAAATTTATTTCTGTTTCATCAATATTTAGAAAAGCATGCCTTTACCTGCCAGCTGTGTGACGGGGTTGGGTTTAAATACTATTTAAAGCTCTCACTGTGAATGGACTGGGTAACTTTTCCATTGAGAAATATGAAGTGTCGATAGGCACAATTCCCCAAGAGGTTTAAAGGGGCACTTGGGCAATCGTAATTTCCTAAAATGACACTTGCAAGTTAGAAACAGATCAGACAGAGATGGCTGTCAAAAGGTTGGACACCAGTTCTTGATATCACTTCCATCTTACCAAAACTGGAATGAATGTGTCATATGGATTTCTGGTATGTGCCATTTTTGATAGTCACTGTAGAAGTAAGACTTGTTTGATAGTGTCTTTTCAGTCTGTGGCTCAAGATATTACCAAGAACTGACTGGTGTGGGTGGCTGTCTGGGAGCAGGAGATTCTATATATTCTTTCTTTTTGATGTAATATACTTCTATTTTCAGGTTCACTTAACGCTAGGGACCAAAGAAGCATACATAACATTTCTGTGGTGCTGGGACCAACGTTCTGAAAGAAGATCATAAAATTGCTTTTTGCCTTCAAGTTATTTGTCCTGGGACTGACTTGTCTTTGGAGAAGAGCTCAACAGAGAAAAGATTTTCACGTTGGAGCCATTATAAATAAACCTATTTAAAGAACTTGCTACCTGGAGACAGATTTACGGAGGTTGAGTCCTGCTTTTCATCTGTGTTCCCACTTCAGACTGTAAACAATGAGTGAGTTTTGGTTGTGTTTCAACTGCTGTATTGCAGAACAGCCTCAGCCTGTAAGTATGAATATTGGCACTGCTTTGTTTTTGTGTAATTAACTACATTGTTCGTATTTTCTAGTTTTTTATGGCTTTTTAAATTAGTGCTGTTTGGCCAAGCTTCATGAGAATTAAGGTACTGACTAACATCCTGGCTCAGTGGGGACAAAAAAAGTGTGTTCTAGACTGTTGTCACACAGATATTTTCCTGTCCTTAAGATCAAATCTCTCAAAAGTCTTTGGAAAGAGCCTTTATTTGTTTGAATTGAGGAGGGGAAATGAAGGGAAGAGTGAGGAGGATGTAAACTATCATTCTAAAAAAAGTCATTTTTCAGTGGAGATCCGTAGATGCCTTGACTTCTGTATGGCTTAAGGCCTGCCTTCAGCTGTGGCTGGACAATGACAAAGGAAGGAAATCATTCTGTTAAAAAGTCCAGAGTGAAATCCAGTCCTCTTCCACGTTAATTTAAGGATTTCAGCCTTAATTGTTTTGTTAATTTTTAAATGAAACCTTAAGAGAGTGAAGGCATACAGTCATACTGTAAATACTTTTTTTTTTTTTTTTTTAAATAGAATTTGGTATGGCTGTTGTGTGAAAAAGTACATAGCAAACATAAGAGCATTTCAAAGCATATGTAAGGAAGACAGAAAGTACGGAAATATTCTTTGGTTTCATAGACTCTAAGTTCCTTTAGAGTATGTTCCTGAGTCCAGTGCTGTTGGGAGAAAATCTACCTGCATGAAGGTTGAATTAACCAGGAGTATGGTTAACACTGTGAGAAAAATCATTGTATGGTCTGGCATCCAGATCAAGCTAAATGAATGTATAGAAAGGGCAGTCATCTTGCAAATACATGGAAAAGAGCCCAGTTACTACTAAAGGATATGCTGGAATTACAGTGACCAAGAGAATCCCAGAGTGAATACAGCAAACTCATATTATAATATGCTCAGATAATATTTGGCTTTAGGGAAGCCAAAGGATTAAAAAAAAAAAACAAAACAACTTTAATGTTAGGCATTGGCACTGCACAAAGGCTGAATGCCAGACTGATCCTTGGGTGACAAGGCAAATATTAAAGTGTGACCATTAGCATTTCTAACAAATGAATGCAACTTTATCTCACTCCCAGTCAAGTACAGTTGTGGGAGGTGAACTCTGAGATACCAACATGGGAAGCTGCAGTCCTCTCGTGTTGCTTAAATGCCATGCAATCCTTGAAAATGCCAACTGCATCCATATATAGCCAAAGTTATTTGCCTAGTTTTTGGAATACTTATTTCAATTAAAAGTAAGGTATGACTGTTAAAAATCTTTGAGATAGAAAATGACATATTCTGTTTGCTTACAAGAATCCTGAGGTTCAGTCCTTATAAAAATCTTGACTCAAGCTTTATGATACAGTTAAGGTATTGCCCAAGAAATACAAGGTATGTTAATATAGCATGTAGTGATCTGTGCGTCATGACTCATGGAAAGCTGGAGAATGTAGTTCAGAAGTAGAGAAAAGGGAAACAACCCATTTTTGTACGTTTCTGCTGATCTGGTGGTGTGCATTTGCTTAGAAAATTAAGACCATCCTCATGTTTAAGATACAAATAGCACTTTTCTGAGCATTGACCTAGTTCCTGAAATCTGCCTTTCAAATGTCGTCGGAGCCTTGCTCATTATGAAGTGCCAAAATTCTTCAGGATGCATCTCAGAAAAAACAGTTGTGGGCCTTCCTTGTCGTGCTTGACAATAGGTGCTTACTTGTCCTTCCCCTGCAGTTACTCAGCTCGTTTTGCTGTGTTGTGTTGTACAGCCATTGTTTTGCAATGTGCTGTTGCAGTCAGTGGGGTATTTAATCAGATACACACTCATCTGAGTACAGGAATGTTTTTCCTCTCCAAAATGTAGCAAAGCATGTACTGTCAGTGTGAGCAAACTGATAAACCAGACAAGTTGTAAGGAAGCAGTTTTTCCCTGTCTCTGCAGGTGTTGCGTGATCGCATGTTTGGGAGACTTACATGCTGAACAGCATGCTAGTTTTTAGCCGCAAAATACTGATACTTATTGCCTTGTTGTATCAAAAGATAGCTGAAACATGCAAACTTGCATAAAGGCTACTTGTCTGTCCCCTACCGTCCATTCAATCTGTCAGTTTAGTCCAGTTTCTCAGGAGAAGTGCCTCATCTGCCTGTTGTCATCTTTCATATGCCTTCTTTCATTCTTACCTCCCACATCTCAACTTCTTCATGGCCTGACTACCAACGTCTCAACCATCACTTTCATGTTCAGCCTTTACATGTTCAGCATGCTGCTCCTGTGGAAGGGCTAATGTGGTCTTGTAGCAACACTGACAACTGCCAGCCTCTCGGAAGGAAGACCTCGAAAGCAGGAAGTTACTTAATTTGCTACTTGTTCTGATCTCAGGCTTATGATATTGCTTTTGTTTTTAAACTTACATTCACTTTCTGAAACGTGATTTTTTTTTTCTCATTTTCTTTGTCAGGTGCTGATATCTGCAGTACCTTTAATGTCATGGATAGTGACAAAAATTTTAAGCTACTTCACTGGAGAGAAAAAAACCCTGAACTTTTAGTAGTTGCATGTTTCTGTGATATTTATAGCTTCCATTGAGCCAAGGAGTTCTCCTCCTCCTTTGAAATCCAGGATGCAAGAACTGTCTCTGCTTTCTTCGGGCAAAATTCTAGCGTATTATATTAGGAATCTTCAGTACAGCATCTCTATTCTTTGCAGCTATAGTGCACTTAAAATGAAAAATGCATACATGCACTGAGTCCTATAAAAATTGACTGAAAGACAACTGTTATTCAGACTGTACACAAAGACAGTTTCTAGGTTATTGCCAATACTCTGTATGCCTTCCAGATGTGCATACTGGTGCTTTTCAGTGCATTTTCATGGTTTTGAACTCTGCCTTTTTAGATAACATTTGCAAACTTCATGGCAGTAAGAACACATTACTTAACAAATTTCAGTGCCATCACTTCCCTCATAGCATACCCCAGAGCAGAAGAGTAACAATGTTGCAGTTATATATTAGTGCACTTTGGGAGGTTCTTTAAATAAAAGGCAGTATTCAAGTATTACCATGATCTTTTATTGAAGAATATCATGGCACAGATTTTTGTCTTTTGTCAGTGCTAAATGAATGCACTGTGTTGCTGTGAAATAAAACATCAGCGTCTTGGAAAGCAGTGCTGTCTCTCCTAATGTTACTTTGGTTGCTAGATATTTCACTTGATGTTTCCAAAACTGCAGTGCCCATAGTAAGATTGTGGAAGGAGCATGTTTGAATGTAGGTGTCTATGGTTCTCTGGAATAGTGGTAAATGAAGAAATTGAGTATGCAAAGAAAACTGAATAGTGATACAGTTGAAGGAAGCATGTTCCTCATGGTGGATTAGGTCTTGCTTAATAGCCTGAGGTCTTTACCAAGCAGAATGCAGACAAAAGCCAAGGGAAGGTGTGCTCGTATCAACTTTTCGTTTTCTCTTGTCATATTTGGATTGATAATCTATTTTACCAAATGAAGACTTCAGACAACTAGTTGCTTTCATACCTGTTTTCATGATCCCAAGGAGATGATATTAATCTCTTAATAACTATGTTCAGGTTTTCTTGGTTGTTTAAATAGCCTGTGTTCAATCGCTTATGATCTGACCCAAACCTTTTATTATTTTGAGAAGAGTAGCACTTTCTGTGATTGCACCAGGTTTCTTACACCTCCCACTGATACCCTTTATAGGTTCTGTAAGCTGATCTTGCACTTCCGAGTGACAAGATGAGCCTTTCTTGCTATGCTTCCTATGTGGTATCACCCCATCCACTGCTACATTTCAGTAAGCTCTGCAAAATCCCCACTAACAGATGCATTGCTCTGTAACAGAAGTTTAGAGAGCCTTTTATCTTGCAGATTTCCAAAGAACATGTCCACGGTTTCTTTCTTAGGCTGAGCTCATCGCCTACACCAGGAATCTGTTATTTTTTCATCCCTTCTCTTTTTTTTTTTTTTTTTTTTTGAGTTCTGTCTGGTTTTAACTTGCAAAGTTAATTTTTGATCTGAGAAGCCTTTGGTCATGATCTGGTGCACTCCCACCTGGTTTGGGCCACTGCCCAGTCCAGCTGAGCTCTTCAGTTTCCTTTGACCTTGCAGTAAAATTACTGCTCTGCTATAAAAGAATAAACTGTGCTTTTCTCCTTCTTGCTCTGAGCTTCCTTCTTTAGTTAATGATTTTCTGGTTTGTTGCTTGTCTCTTGTTTAGATGATTTTTATTTTGTATTTTGTTGAAGGGCTATTACGGTTTTGCTGCATGCTGTGCCAAAAATGTTTAAAGTGGTTTAGAAAGTGAAGTTTCCTTCCTGTCTTTTTTTGATGGATGGAAGAGAATTGATAGATCTGTATTTAGAGTGGGGAGGCCCATCTTGAAATATAGGCAGAAAAAAACCCTGCACATACTGCTGTATTTATCTACTGAACTGAATGCTGCCGAAGACATAAATTACTTTGACTCTGGTTACTTAAGGAAATTAACCACTGTGGGATATTTTCAACTCTAGCCTTTTTTCTAGAGAAGGAGTTATAGATATAGCTGGGGATACATCTACTGCTGCAACTCTTAAAAACTTGAACACAATAAACATAATGAAGCATTCAGTATGCATAACAAATGCAGAATAGATCGCCCTCGGTAGGCGTGCACAGTAAATTGGGTGTTTGCTATTGAAGAAGTACTAGGCCAGGCTCCCCATTCAGTATGGCAGTGCTGTGCAAGCACAGCCTCTGGCTGAAAATTACTAAAGCTCAGGCTCTCTTATTCATTAAATATGATTCACATTCAGTAAGTCTATGAAAGACTCAAATGTAAAAGGTGACAACTCTATAGATCCCTCAGATTTCAGACTTGTCATACTGAGTTACGCATTGCGCTGCCAGTTTAGATGTTTCAAATTCCTTCTTTTTCCTATTCAGTACTGTTGTAAAAGTAGCCGGAGGGAACGCCTTATCAAAGGGTGCAGAGTTAAATAAGCAGCAAAATGCTTGGCTTTTATTTCACAAGCCTGATCTGTTTGTGCTGCTTTCAGCCTGATAGAGCTGCTGTAGATTTTTCTTTTACCTTTAAATTAGCCCCCACACATCTTAAAATACCTGTTGTGATATTCAAGTATTAAAATATTTACAAAGAAAACAAAAAAGGCAGTATTTTGTGTTTATGCGTAATACCTGAATGAAAATTAACTGCATATTTTGCTATCCTTTATTATGGCTGTGAAATTTCTAGGAGCTCTTAGTTAGCTGTATTGATGCTATTTATTTAATATAATACTAGTTGATGAGATGAAAAATAGCTCTTTGAGGGGGTGGAAACAAGAATTATGCCAGCTTTCTGTTGATGACAATGTGTCTTGCCATTATCAACATATTTGAAAAAGGACACAATGTGCTTTTAATATCTACAGGCTCTACAGAGCTCAGGCTTTCTGTTTAAACATGGGAGGAAGTAGATTGTACTCCTTGTTGATCTGGACACCAGTGTTAGAGCCCTTCAATTGCTTGTTTCTTCTAAATCTCCAAATTTTTCAGTGAGAAGACATCTTCAAGAGCAAAACCCAGTATGAGTCACTGACAAAAGATGCTGCCAGAAGAAATAGTTGATACTGCTTAGCAAAAGTTGATAGTTTTGCAGCCACCCTTGGAGATGGTGCTGGCGCATTTCTGAAAATAACAAATCCAACGCAATTTTTCTAATTTTTTTTTTAATGGAAGTTGAAGCTGCAAAGCTCTGAGATTTTTGGTATGCCTTAATTTTAATGCTTGGCAGTTCAGCTATTTTTCCTCTGTTCTGTTTTTCATGTTGGAGCAGGGCAGATGGGCAAACATGTAGGTTTAGGGGCATTTCTACCTGCCAACAGCTAGAAGCAGAGGTAATTTGGTCATAGAGAGATGTGTACTTTACTAACTCCATATGGAAATATGCTTTGTGTTAGAGAATAGAGAAGTCAGTCATTGCCCTGGAGCTAAGTATTCAGCCTTTTACCTTTAACTGTTTTTCATATGAAGGGGAGTATTGAGAGTAGAAGCTTTGTCTGCTGCTATCTTACTGTATTTTTATTGTCACTTTTCTGTCATGGATCTGAGAGATTCTGTTGGAGATAATTCTTAAGACCAATACACAACTCGCAAAATATGCATCTTTAAATGGCTGTTTTAAAGATCTCTGCCTGCACTTACATTCCCAACATTAACAGTTCATAATGATGAAAATTTTCCTTTTTCAGACTGTTCCTCAAACCTTTGGTTCTGCAGTTCCTGTCCTGACTCTTACTTATGCATGAGACACGCATGGTACTAAAGTTCTTGTTGGATTATATTGTAGCTATTCTTCATGTAGTCTCAGAGACCCTGAAATTAGAAGGTACCCGTTAAGCCATAGACTTTAATATGTAATCATCTGCAACGATTTTCTCACTTTCATCTTCAGACTGGCTTAGCTGATCACTAAAATGCTGATTTCTGTATTTCTGGGTTCATATCGTGCCACGGAGTGAGAATAGAGGAGTGGAGGTTGGGCAGAAAAACTGAAGCTGTGAACCGCACTGTGGTGCAGTCAGGGGAGTAATGCCTCTCTGAACCCATCAGTTTTATCTTTGTTTTTCAAATAATTTTAGAGGGGTTTTTTTAGCTACTTGTGTGTACCCTCTAGAGAGCTGTAGTTTACTGTAGCTGAGGCAAGATACCCTCTCTCTCTTTGTGTTTTTTCCATCAATTAAATGTGTGACACTGAGTGATTTGTTGATGTCTCGTGCTCTGAGAGTGACCTGGCATCAAAAGCGAGAAGCTCACATGGAATTTTTTTTAATAGTTTTAAGCTACATTATCCTTCTTCTTGCAGTTGTAAATTCAGTTCATTCTCTCTCAGAAAATAGTGTGGGTTTGTAATACGGTGTCTTCAGCAGGCACAGGGGCTTCATAATTGTTTGTTTCTCTTGCTTGTGGTATGACTGGTTTGCAGTGTGAACATAACTACCCTTTGTGTTCTGCTTGATGGTTTATCATAAAGGACTACCTGTTTCATAGTTTGTGTGTTTTGGTACTGGGATGCTCTCAAACCAGAATGTTTTATTTTTGCCTTATCTTTGGCAGGCCTGCATTACGGTTTAGGTTTTTCTAACCTGCACAAGATGGTTTCAAGTTGGTATATGGCTGCCTTATCTCCAGAGATTGAGAAATAAATTGGGAGCAAATCGTGATATGTCTTCTAAGTTTGCCCAGACCATTACTACTTTGCTGGCGTAGCATGGCAGTTCATGCTCTACCGCTCTGGCGTGGGAGTATTGGCCAGCTAGAGCTCTCCATCTCTGGAGCAGAGGTGCAGAGCTCATCTCACCACGGTGCACAGCCGGAAATACTGTTGCTTATCGGAGGCTGCCTTCCTTCTGTTTTGCATCCATCTCTCTGTGGGGATGTGGTGCAGCACAGGGCTTTGTAGTTTCACTTCGTTTAAAAGAAATTGTGACCTTTTAAATTCTTGTACTTAATTAAAAACTGAAAACATTTCTGATGGGCAGTGCGCTGTGGTGACAGCTGAGTGCCGGTGAACACTCTGGAAATTTGTGGCAGTGTTTTATTCTCATCTTAGATTGCTTTAAGCACAGGTTAAAGTCTGGCCTCCGTTGGAACCCCCACGTTATGCCACTGATTTTCAGTTCAGTTTTCTTGCAGCTCGGGCCAGACTCATTTGAGAGGTCAGCATTGCTATCCTTGTTTTACAGCTGGAAGATGTCAGGCAGGTTATTTGGGGAGCTTTCCATCAGGGGCTTCAGAGCCTCTGAACTTAAATGAGAAAAGAATAGAAAAAATGTTTGTGGCATATAGGATGATGTGGTGCGTAGTGAAAAATGAATCAGATTAAAATAAAAGGGAGGACTTCAACAGGATTGATGAATAGATGTTAATTGGGGATTATGCCAGAACGATAGAATTTTACAGGTGGTGTCACATCATGTTTTCAAAAAGACAGTTGCATAAACTGTAGTTACGTATATTTGCATAAAACTTGCCTTTTAGGGTGCTTTATCAGTTTTGTGAACTGAAAAACTGATGCTATCAGAAATTAAATTATCTAAAGAAAGCACACTTGTCTATGTTCAAAAGGGAACCAAAGCTGTGTGTCAAGGGAGTGTATTATTTATAAAAGGAAATTACTCTTGCAACCCATCAAGTTCCTCTAAACGTAGGGGGCTTCCAAGCTAAGTCCACTTCAGGTGTATTTCTTGAAAGACTTGAGTAAAATTAATATAGGACAACATGTTACTTAACTCTGTTTGGAACAAATATTAATTTAAATACAGCTTGCCATACTCCAGTTATTTAAAAAACATCTGATTTCTAGGGTGATGATTAAATAGTAGATTACTGTTAAAATGGGACAATGAATTCTGCTAAGCACATATTCTCAACAAATCTGCTAGGATATGCAAACGAATACACATACATGTATGTGTGCACGTGTATATGACATACTGGCTTGCTTGTGTTTGTGGTAGCAGCTTAGCATTGCTGAACTTGTAAAGAGGAGAAGAAATGCCAGCACAAGAATAGGCATGGTGATCTACAGAATAGCAGGCACAAGACCCTACAAGGCTTTTATTCTCTATGGAAAAATATCAAATGCATATTTTCTTTAACATCAGAATTAAGCTTTGAAAATGAATGCCTCTTCAATTTGTAATGCAAAGAAAGGAAGATTTGGAGGAGCAAAGAAAATAACTGCGATGTGTGTACTTCAGAGAATAAAGAAACAGGATTTATATGCGAGAGAAGAACTCGGCTACTTAATTATTGCTTTTAAAACTATTTTAAAACCTGTCAAAGATTTCTAAGCCTTCTGCTATGTGAATATTATCTTTTCTGTGGGCTAACCATGAAGACAGTGCAAATCTGTAAAACGCTGTGCAACCAATGCTAGGCTGCTACCAGTACTGAGTATGAGGGAGAAGAAGTGATTAAAGTGGCCATGGTGAAAGCAGTGTGGATTAAACTGACTGCTGGAAGACTAGAAAGGATGTAATCGAGGTCTCTCTGTATGGCTCTACCCCTAAAGAAATAAAACATAGGCACATATCTCAGGTCAGTGAGGTTCAGCTGCTCTTTTTAATTCAGGAGTAAAATGCCAACATCTGCATTATAAAAGGAGAGTAATGTTGCTACACAGAGAAGATAATCAAGAGGAAATTTACACATTTTAATATATACATGCCTAGATTAAAATCTGGCAAGAAACTGACTGATGTGTGAAGATAGATGTGTTGTAGCTGATTTAGTGGTTGAAGAACTGAAGGTTATGGGATTTTCTGCAGGCTGCAACACTTAGTGTTTTTCTACATAGCAAAGGCATACAAACTGTAGTTCCTGGTTTCTCTGATTTGTGAAGCATGTTTTGGATCGTGGGTTGGATTTTAAGGGGGGGG
>NW_009600542.1:27946-81060 GCF_000690535.1 Cariama cristata
GGAGGGAATAATCTGCTGAATTACAGCAAAAAATGACTGCCGGAGTATTTTTCTCAGTGCTTGCCTGGGATCCTGCTAACTGTGCTGAGATCCTCTGAAGAAAGGTACTACCAAATAATAAAAAATATAAAACTCTTGGATGTTTAGTAGTAGGTTTTTATGGGGCATGTGTGTAAGCATCATGGGGTTTTTTTTTAAGGCAGCACAGCTTGTATGTTAAGGCAAAAATTTATTCTAGCTAGATTTTAAAACGGATTATGTTAATTATTATAGATTACATCATTGTTATTTTTTTAGACTTAACTCCTTGATGTTTATTGTAAACAGCTTTTCCATATCTAAAGAGATAATACAAGAGGAGTATGCTGCTGGTAGCATACTTCATGTCACCAAAATGACATTATGCAATCTCTTTGTCTGTTGCTCACTCTCTCTGAACTTGATACTGGTGTATGTACTAATTCCTATTTAGTCAGAGTGAGCAGAAGAGCTTACATCAGTCTGATCTATCCTTGCTTTATATAATAGGAAAGTTGATCAGGTACTTATGCAATTTAGTGTTCTGGAATTAGTCATCTCACATTACCCAGTGAAAAGGAAAGAAAAATGATGAAGAGAATGAGAGGATTTTATTTGGTTTTGATGTCCTTGTATTTTTTTATCTAAAAAGACAGACAAAGCTGTCCCTTTGAAGCATGCACTGAAATAGAACTCAAAAACCTGTTTTACCATATAGTTGTTTGTTCATCAATAAAATATACATCAAGTGATCGACTCTGACAAGAAACCACTTTTGAAAATAAGTCAAACTTCTAGTTGCCAGGTCTACAAACTCACTCTGGGCTCAGACAGTCAAGTTAAATCTTTTTCCCACACTGGTACAGTAGGTTTTCTGCAAGTAATCCCTTTGCTTCAGGTCTCTGGAATTCAGTAAATAATTTGGTTGTGTCCAAGAAGGAATAGAATTCAACTTAGGCTCTTAGCAATGTTGGCTCTGCAGGCATTGCAGGGGTGGATATCCCTGGCAATTTATTTTTTTGTGACCAAACATAGCAGAAACTTAATGTTTGCAATGCGTAAGACAAGAAATCCTGCAGGATGCACTAACTGTGGTGTGGTTTGTGCTGTTACTGCTCCCCAGATAAACAGCCACATCTAAGTTTTAGATTGTGTTTTATGCAAGTTTACTTGTTTTAGTTTCTTAAACAAAAATAAACTGTAACTATACAATCTCAGAACATATAAGAATGGTCTGAAAATGAAGCCTGCGGGGAAACAGTTGGGAAGGGCAGAAAGGTTTGAGTTTATGAATTTTTTCGTTAGTGATTCCAAAGAGGGAATGTTGAGTGTATTGAATAATTCATGCATCTTTCCACTTTCTGACTTTTTTTAGCTTTGCAGCTGGCAAACAAAATCCCTTTGTGCTATTCTTAGTGGACAAATTTATGTTTGCCCCTGAGTTTTAAAGAATATTATATTCATAAAGTGTACTTAAAATATATTCATATTTTCAGTATGATATGTTAAAATTAACACTTTAAAGCTTAAGAAGTTCTGTTTAAAATTGCCCAGCATGATGTCATAGAGAGAACTAGGGACACTTCTGAAGCTGTAATGTCTGGCTTTGCACAAAAGCAGCTGGAGCATAAACCAAGTATACATTGTTTTTATGAAGACAAGCTTTTTAAGCTTCTGAAGAGCTATAGCAATTCCCTTTTTTCAGGAGGGACTTTAACATAGCTGCTACAGATTATTTAGGACAAAGAAAGGTGAGGGAATACCCAGAAGCTTGAAGTGGCAGGATTTCTTAATTCTGCTCTATTGTCTTCTAGCTGTGCAGCCTTTGGGCTCCTTTATCGAGGTAGCTTGTAGATCAGTTGTTCTTTCCAGTAAGAAAAACCAGCAGCATATGGGTAAAATTCCTGCCCATTTGACTTTGTCAAATGACAAAGTTGACCGATACCTTTAGGGGACCATGACAGATATTAAAGTTACTATAGCAGAGAAGAGCAAGGAGCAGAGGCAGAGAGGGCTCCTGAGAAGTGAGTAGGCAGTGGGCTGTAAATGCCAGTCACCTGAAAGGATGAAATGTCTCTGGCTGTCTGTGCCTGCCTGTGTGTTCATTGCAGCAGACAGTGAAGAAATGGGATGTGGAGCAAACACCAGAGAGACAGCAGGACCACCACAGCCTTCTGATTTTCAAAAATATTTCTAATGCGCTATTTCCAGGCGTCTGAAAAGAAAGGTTAAAGAGGACCTGAGAAACTCTCTGTAGGTAGGCGAACTATAAAGTGACAACTGGTGTTTTACCAGTTCTATGATAGACAACTTAGATTCCACCTATTGAAAGTGAGACCTTTCACATTGATGCATCTCTTCTTGTCCTAAATTATTCTGATGTAGTATTCAGCTCTTCTTAGTGTAAAATTTTGAGGCTGTTGAGAAGCACTAAGTGGCAATGTCTGTTCAGGATAGCAGTTGTAGGTGACCACTCTAATGCCTGTGTCCGTGGATCTTCACAGAACTTCGGAGGGAAACTCAGTGAAATGGCAAAGCAAGGTTGAGGGACAGAAACCATACAGGAAATCTGGGAAGAAAATTAACTTATTGCATATTCTGTGCCTTGATCATGGAAGCATGTTTCTGGGTGGTGTAGCCTGATGACAGTGTGGCATAGGCAACTCTTAAAATAATCTGATATGATCGGAATTTGGCAGTTGTCATGCTGGTGCACTAGCTTTTCAAAAACAAATTGTTTTATTGGCATAGCTGCCAGAGCTCATTGGAGATCTGTGTGTTGGTAGAGGGTGCCTGACACTCAGCCTATGAAACATAGAGTGGTGGTGGTAGTGTTTTAGCTTAGTTGTTGTTTTTTTCCTTTAATTTAGGAATAATAGGTATTTGCCTACCAACAATTACTATTCAATTCTGTGTTCATAGCACTAGTTGTTGGAAAGGTGGAGTTTTGTACCTGTCTTATTAGGTGTCATATGGTTCAATTTGCTGAAGAGTAAAAGGAAAAATACTGACTATAAATAATCTATACTTATTGTCATGCACCCAGTTTAGAAATTTGCAGCCTGCAGCTCTTCAGAAAACCTGATTTTGTTCCGTATGTTTATTGCTTTTCCTCCTCTTCATTCTGACTTTTTTTTTAACTGCCAATGACTGTAAATCTGTAGCCAACAGCTGATGTTGGCTGTATTTTTTTTTTTTTGATAGAAGCTGACTACTTGTGTAGAACCGGGAAGCAGTTGCCTTGAAGTTGCCAATAATGCAAGAGCCTGGAGGAGTCAGAGATCTCCATGGTGCTCAGTGTTGCAATGCCAAAGCTTGCCCTGTTTTGTTGACTGTTAAAGACCTGAGCTTTCCTGTTCCTTCTATCTTAAGAAGCTCCTAATTATGGGCTTAATCTGGCAAGACCAGTAAATTTGACATGCTAAGAAAGCCACTGTATTTCCTGGATTTCTGTAGTGGATCCACCTTCAGAATTTCCAGTACTAGGCTGAAGGAATGTTGTCAAAAAGTACGCAAGTAGGAGACACAATAATACAATAATAGAAATTCTGCTCTCACAGAATTAATTTTACCATAGATAACTTAGTGCAGGAGACCTGCAAGACTAGGAGGGATAGGCTTTCCACAGAAATGGATTAGTAAATAGAAAGATTTTTCTTAACAAAATGAGGAGCCAACACTGCCTCTAAAAATGATTGTGTGATGTGGTGTTTATCTTACTTGAGAGTCTGCAGTAAATTCTGAATAATGAATGTACCTAATACTTTGCCTTCAACAAAAATTTGTGTGTCTTCTTAGTGCAGCTAGTGGAAGAGTAAGGAGGTATTGCTACAGCTCCTGAACACTTCTTTTCAACCAGGCTCTATTTAGAAGAGTAGAATTTGACAAGTAAATTAGGAATATGGAGCACTTTTTGACTTGATGAAATTTAAATAGTTAATGATGGTTTACGCTCAAGACCTGTGGAATTGTGGCATGCCTCAGCTAGACTGTGCAAAAGTGCCTGTACATGCTTGGAACTAGTGTTTTCCTTTTGATAGGAGGTTGGACAAGGCAGCAAGGATTCCTTTGTTTTCCTAGGGAAAGCAGAGCACTCCTTGAAAGGACTTCCTTTTATGTTCCTTATTGAACAGAAACAGGCAGGAATATGGTGCCTGACTAGTTTTCCCTCACAATGGCCCTTTTTTTATTGTCTGCCTTTCATGCCTACCAATTTGCAGTGGCGCACCATGTTGCTCTTCCTTTGCCCCCATGCTTCTGTTGGGACTTGTTAATTAGCTCCTGAACAACTTCCCTTCCATCTTTGGGAGTATTTGCCACACTTTGGGCACAGGCTTTTTTGTTGCTGCTCTGGGTCGGCTACTATTCTGAATATGTCAAAAGCTGAGCAGAAAGCTATTTTAAGTCTGAGCGCAGCTGTTGATTTGAATATTTCTTAAGAGTTGCTGGTAGAGTGCTCTTCCAGAGATTTTCCTAGCTATGCTACATGTGGGCTTGACATCTAAGCAACCTTAAAATATCTACCAGGCCATCCATTGCTAAATTATCTTGGATGCTTGTTGTATTGTCTTTTTTTAATTTTGTGTATAATGCCATCATTTCCATGTCCACTGGTGGGATCACCTTTCAAATGCGTGACTAGTTTTCATAGTGTGGGAAAAATATGGGAGGCTGTTCCTACTTCCCTTGTGTAGATTGTAACTCCTTTTTGCTTTGATTTTTCAAAAGCGAGCAAAGGCAGACTACATCATAACACATTTTGAGATGCGCTTGTTCTAGTGACTTACCTAAAATGAACTGGATGAACAGATTTTCAACGCTGACAGTCAAATTCAGGAGCTTTGCAGAAGCCCTCACTGGAGCAAGAAGTGGGACAGCCACTGAAGCAAAATTCATGATTCCATGCTTATGCTTCTTCCCACTGCAAAACGGAGTACCCAAGGCCATGTGACAGCGCTGATATGCTGATGAGGTAACTGGTCAGGATGCCTTTGGAGCAGCAAGGAGAACACAAGAGATAATGCTGAGTTCACAGAGGTGACAAATAACTTAGCAAGGAAATGCCAATGGGAAGATAGCAAGAAAGGTCAGCAGTGAGGAGTGTGTCTCATGGACCTGATGGACATGAAACTGTAACGGGATTGCTTCTCTTAAAAAAGGACTTGTAAAAAAAAAAAAAAAAAGTATCTTCATTCAGAGCAAGTTCGTTTTGATAAAATTTCTCAGTGAAGTAGTACAGTACACTACTAGAAAACCAGGTGAATATTTAGGTATTTCATTGTACATGTATATAAACAAACAAGAAGCTGCTGCTACTTGGGCAAACTAATGTCAGGCTTCTAAGATGAAATTCACAAGAGGTTTTTAAAAACTGATGAATTTACTGTGTCTGTGTTTGTTGACTCTTCAGGACATTATTATTAAACATTTTGGCTTTGGTTTTGCCTGCAGCACAAGTACTAGAGCTTCCACCCATGAATCCTACTGCTAAAAAATATCAGTGCTGTAACTCCTGAAGATCCATCTTCTCCCAGTAAGGGAATTGCTGTGAGTTGCATGTGGAGGTTTTCTGAAAATACCATGTGTGTCTTAATTTGTTCTGCTAGTCAAAGATGAATCACAATGTGTAGTACCAAACTGCTGCTTGTAAGCACATATGACAATGAGTTTAGAGCTATTATCTTCAGAGCAGTAGATGTTTTAACTAGCTGGTCCAGAGAAAGTGTTAGACTTATTAAGTGATTGGTTTTGTATGGCGAGTGTGACTGAGGATCCTGTATCTGGGCTGTATCTGTATCTGGGCTGCATCAAGAGAAGTGTGGCCAGCAGGTCGAGGGAGGTAATTCTGCCCCTCTACTCCACTCTGGTGAGACCCCACCTGGAGTATTGCATCCAGCTCTGGAGTCCTCAGCACAGGAAAGACATGCACCTGTTGGAGAAGGTCCAGAGGAGGGCAACGAAAATGATCCGAGGGCTGGATCACCTCTCCTATGAAGACAGGCTGAGAGAGTTGGGGTTGTTCAGCCTGGAGAAGAGGAGACTTCGAGGTGACCTCATTGCGGCCTTCCAATACTTGAAGGGGGCCTATATGAGAGATGGGGACAGACTTTTTAGCAGCGTCTGCTGTGACAGAACAAGGGGTAATGGTTTTAAACTAAAAGAGAGTAGATTTAGACTTAACTTAAGGAAAAAATTTTTTACAATGAGGGTGGTGAAGCACTGGAACAGGTTGCCCAGAGAGGTGGTGGAAGCCCCATCCCTGGAGGCATTCAAGGTCAGGCTGGATGGAGCTCTGAGGAACCTTATCTAGTTGGAGATGTCCCTGCTTACCACAGGGGGGTTGGACTAGATGACCTCTAAAGGTCCCTTCCAACCCAAACGATTCTATGATTCTGAGATTCTATGATCTGGTAGTGGCTATTACCTGTTTGGAGGTAATACTTCAGTTTATTTTTTGTTCTTGTACTTTTCTGTGATGGAGTTTGCTATGTGCATATCATTCTGATTTAGAAGATTATACAGAGTGTACATAGAGGGGCACAGAAGGCTTGTATGTAGTGTACCTTAGGCAACATGTATACTTCCATACAGATGCAAATGTGTGCAGACGCCTGCATATGCAGGGCATAACAAACCTGTTTATATTACCCAACTAGCTCTAGGAAGTTTTACTACAGGATTTGCGAGCATGAAGTATAATTTCTTAACAAAAGAATTTCAATATGCAGTGTACTTAAGAACACGCAAAGCTTTTGTTTGTGTTGTAGCTGGAATGAGAGGTGACATTCATTTGGCTGAGCAGGAGGGGCCACATGTTGTAATCGTGACACGTGTCCTTTAGAGAACTACAGCTCTTGTCATGCCAGATGACCTTTCAAGTATTTCCTGTGCTCTTGTTGGAAGAGGCCAGTGAGTGAAAGGAAAGAGAGCTCAACGTGATGCAGTTCGCAGTGTGTTGTTATCAGGACTTTAGGATTGGTTTTTATTAAGAAGCTATTAGAAATTTCCAGAAAGTTTGTATTGTGGTGTATCTTTACATAATTTGTGTAATCTGTATCTTTCAACATTATGATTTTGATCAGTGGGGAGAATATACTGCATCTGTTTTACAGCAAAGTCAATTCCAGCTCACTCTATGTTCTTCCTCTTCATCACTAGCTGAAATTACAGACTTGGAAAATAATCTAGGTGACAAGAGACCTCTGGATGCCATCTAGTGCAATGCACCTACTCAAAGCAGAACCAACTGGACTGGCTTTCGCAGGGCCATGTCCATCTGTGTTCTGGGGACCGCCAAGGAGGGACATTTAGTTTCATTGGGTTCTTGGTCCAGTGTTTGACCACCTACATAACAAATGTATCTTTTTTAAAATTTTAATCTATTTTCTGTGTTGCAACTTCAGGTTGTGGCTTCTCATACTATCACTGTGTTGGAAGTTACACAGCTTGGCAACTGTAAGAAAAGAGTGTATGTTAAATGCTAAATTCTGACTTTTGCTGAGATACCAGAAGCCAGTATGACAGACTTGTTGCTTTCATCATGCCCTGCTGTCCTTATCATTGATGAATTACCTGTTAATCTACAATCAGACTGCATAGTCTGTCCTAAGACATTTAAGTGTGGTTGTTATAGTAGAAAACCAATATTATTATCTTAGATTAATGTTTTGGTTTTTAAATTATATTAAAGAGGCATTAATCACCAAAAGTAATTAAAATGAACTTACTGGAAAGAGAAGTTAGTTCATGGTATAATGTGACAGCTGTGTTACAAGTTGTAAATGTTGTCTTAAAATTGTGCTAATGTGTATTTTGAAAAGGATACCACTTACTAGCTATACCAAGGAATGGATTCTGATTTACTATGTGACTTAAAGTTGGTTTAAGCATCTGGAATGGTACAAGTTCCCTTTAATGTGTGAGCTAAACACATTTCATGAAAGACCTATTGTCTTTCAGAGTCATTTGACCTCATTGGCAAATTTTCCTGTTTATTTAGAAAACATAGGCTACAATTGCCAGTTTTGTCATGTGATGACTAACACCATCGTAATATAATGGAATATTGTGTAAACAGATCAAAAAGCATACACTTCAAAAAATTCAAGAAGGTGCTGAATTTGCTAAAAGCAAAGGAGCTGTTTGAGATAATACGCAACCCAGTTTGAGGTATTCATTTACAAAATAGATTAATTTGATGTGAAATTGAACTTAAAGTCAGGCTGGAAGATCTTATAAAGTCAGCTTCTCTGCCATTTTAGATTCTTTTATTTTCCCTTTATTTTTGTCCTTTTCTAAATATGAACGGAACCACTAGTTCCTTTGCTTGGGAGTTCAGAAAGCGATGGGATTTGCTCATGGATTTTTTGCCACTTGAATCAGTAAATGCCAAGTGATTTTGCCTAAAGGCTAAATCCAGTGTACATTTGATAATCAATTTATTAGATGCTAGTTATAAGAGCTGATTTATTTAAGAGCTGATTTATTTAAAAATTTACCTCTTTTCAATCCTTTGTCCGAATTTCCTAACTTTCCTTTAGCTAGACAAGTCAGGTAGCATACTGGATTTTTGGAAAACTTGATGAAAGCTGAGTGTGCTGGAGGCCTGCTACTTATTTCTGTTGCTTAACAGCTGGCATGAAACCCTGTGCTGGTTTCCTTGTGCTTTTGTTCTGAGGAAGCTGTAGTTTGCAAGATCCATAAGCAATCAGGACTCTTTAAGCAATCTGCTGGGAACTGCCCATGTAAGAGACTGAGAAAAATGTGTTAGAAATGGTAGCAGCTTTGGTGTTTTGCACTTGGTGAAGATTACAGCGTTGGTCAGAACATCATTACACTGGGCTTAGATATCATATTTACTGCTTTAGAAGAAATGTGGTGGTTTGTAGGGATTGGCTAGCACTTTCATTTATCTTGCGTATTATCATAGTTGTGCTTCTCTGTGTTTCTTCTGTATGATAGACCTTTTGACATAAGGCATTTCAAACTTAAAGGTCTAGTTCTTCATCCTTGCCTCTTCAGAGACTATGTGGTCTCCTGCAGTTCAGTATAGTCAGTGGTACTTAATGGTTCAAAAATTAAATTAAATCTCAAAACTTTAAATATATGCTAGTGCCTGACTGGAATTCTAACATTACTGTTGATGATGTCTCTTTAGTTTCATCAGCTTTTGTGTAGTACTTGCAGATCGTGTAAATGTTGGAATTGGCAATGTAAGCTCATGGGTTTAAAAAGCTGGGAAAAAAAAGAGAACAGTACAGCAGTATTCAGGGAAATATTTAGGAGGTATGCAGCCTTTTCTTGTCCAAAAATATTATTCTGGCTATGTGATGATCCCATACATCCAGCCATTGGTTTCACACTACTAGTTTGCTACATAATGATCCAATTGCTAGAGATGGGAGTGTATTAGTGTTCTAGTTTTATACATGTACGTGCTTTTTATGCTTTTAACATGAATCTCTAGGTTCCTAATTAGGGAGGAAAGTGTGGAGAAATGCATCTTAAACACACAATGCACAAAAACAAATACAAGGGACACCCTTGCCCCCGCAGTCCATTTATGTAAGGTTTGATGAAAGACGCTCTTTAAGACCTTTTTTAGGTAACTTTGGGTCAATATTGGGAACCCAGACAAGTCAGTCAGACCACAGTTTCTCTTGAGAGGGTGACAGCCATCCTGTGCACATCAGACTGTTTTAGGAGCAGAACAGCATGTATGTGGGAGGACAGAAAGCCACCTCTACAGGGTGACCTGATACTTCCTATTCCTATGTGTTAGTGTAGAGGATCAGCTGGGTGGAACAGCACAGGGACTTCTGCTGCTGGAGCTCTTTTCAGAGGAGATATAAGAAGTAGGAGAGATCACAGAGGGAAAACAAAATGAACAGTGTTTTCTCTCTTTCAGTTTCTCCTGTAACCATCCAAATCCCCCATCCTGAAATGGCTGACTATCTTGTCTTGATTAAATCCTTTCCTTAGATTTCTATCTTAGTTTTACCTTTGACCTGCGCTGCTTTTGAAGTTTCAGCTGAGTTCTTGAATACAAAGCTAGCAATCAACTCTATTTCAACAGAGAGTTCTATCATTGAAAACTTTAATGGATCACTTTGTCCTCAGGGAAAAGTTATGAAGCACCTGTCTTGATTGGTGGTGAAGATCCCAGAGAGTAAATTAGCAGATTAAAATAGCTTGCTTTTTGCATTGGGTTAGCCTGAAATTAACACTAGAATGAATGGTAACAGAAGTTCTCCAAAAAAGGGTTGCTGTTTCAGGGTTATTTGTGAAAGACTGTCAAACATGATAGCTGTGAGCCTCCATATAAATGTGATAATTCCTATTTAAAAAAAAAAAAAATAAAAAATTCACATACTTACCTATCACTGTCTTCATAGTACATCATATAGCGTTGGATGTATGAGCAGACTAGCTCCTAATAGTGAAAACAAATGCACTAGGCAGGTACAGAGGAGAACCAGGAGCGTATTCCTTGTTTGTATTTGTCCTGTCTACCATAAGAACAGCAGTTGTGGCGGCTCTACTGGGATTTATTTTATTTTAAGACAATCTGTGATTTGGATTGTTCTAGTATAGAAAGATGTATTAACTCTAGATCTCTTCGTATGGCAAACAATTAGATGATGTGGTTAAAAGTTATACTTCATTATGTTCGAATTACCCTGCTGTTATTTACAAGTCAAGCTTGCAAAGAGCTATTGTAGAGAGTGAATTGCCTCTTACTGTATTTGATGCCATTTTAATCACTGAGATAGCAGTGACTGAGCAGTCTGAAAAACTGACCCTCATGTTGTAGGACAAGTTTAAAAGTTGTGTAACTTTCTAGTGTTTATTCAGAGTCATCTTTCTGCTCTGAAAAAAAGCAAAATTTTGGGAGCTAATAAATGTAAGTGGTCATTCTCTGACCACAGAAACTTATTCTGCAAAGCAACTCTTCATAGCATCCAGATGGATCATTCACTTCTCTGTTCATCAGGGAGAGTTTCCCAGTAGGGAGTTAGCAAGTTAATTTACTAAGTCTTGAACCAGGTTTCAGAGAGGAATTATATGTTCTTTAGCTGTCTTCTTGCCAAGAGAGATAAGCCTGTTTTATGACAACAGTCATTTAAGAAAAGGGAAAAACTATTTTTTGTCTTAGCTAGGTTACTGAGCCTGCAAGCCGGCAGTAAGCACTGCTGAGTCAATGAAGGCAGTTCCTGGCAGGTGAATGGGGCCCACTGAAGCCTCAAATGCTGCTGTGATAGGCCCACTCTAATGTGAAATATTATGAATACCTCGATTTACACAATCTGCCCTCCTTTTAAAGAATTTTGTTTTTTTTAATATAGTCTGAAATTAGACTGATACAAGACTGGAAAATGAATCTCAGGAAGTTGATGCTTTTACTCTGCATCAGATGAAGTGCCAAAGCATGGTGTTTTGTTTTGTTTTTCCCTGTATTATGTATCAAGGCTATTTTGAAGTTAAAACACAAAAGATGTTTCTCATCATTTTATTTAGAAAGGGAGACTGCAAAGCGCAGGGATTATGCCTCAATAAATATCACTTCTTAGATTTTCTGCATGTGAGTCTTTGTGGCAAGCTTACAAATTTTGTACTGAAATAACAGAGAAGCCAAGATAAGATGTCATGAAAAATAATAGAGTGAGTCTTGCAGAATAATGACAAATTTGAACCAAAGGTCCTCTTCTACAGATAGTTAGAATGAAAGAGAAAAAGAACCATGTTAAAAAAGGAAGGTGCATCACTTGCCACTTTATATATGGATCACTTCATATTAGAATCATAGAATCATTATGATTGGAAGAGACCTCAAAGATCATCAAGTCCAACCGTATTGATTTGGATCTAGTTGGAAACACGTTGCACAAGATTAGACTAGATAGATCAGAATGCTGTTTTCTTTCTAATTTAGTTTACTGTGCCCTTTGTTATTTGGAACACAGATAAATATGAAGTGACAGAAAAATGCCTTGAAATGCAATATATGATATATTGATACATATATTGTTATGTAATACGTAAATATATTATGAGCAATATATTTTTACTGCATATAAAAATAAGACAAAACTCTGTGTGTTTATATATATGGAAGGAGAGTCATGAAAAATGACACTTACAACATTTTGGTAAATGTTACAGAGTTGGCAGTAGGATAGTATTATCCTTACCTTGTGGTAGCTTGATGATATTAATAAATAATAATGAAGTGTTCTCCTCAATAGAAAAGCAACTGTATCTTTGTTAGTTTTAGAGAAAATGATCAAAACAAGGACTTACTACTGTGACTTAAATACCAAAATTTATTTTTCTTAATGTGAGGTGCAAAGTTCCAGTCTGCCCCTGCCACTAATTTGTTGCTAGTGTGGATGTGCTCTGTTTGTTCTCTATAGCAGGCTCTCGTTGAGGGCAGCAGGTATTCTGTTGCCTTGTTGCTTACAGTTTGCTTGACTGAAATCCTAAAATACAAAAAGCCTGAACAACATACAGCTGGGTAAAGAGCATTGCTGTGTGGCAAAAAGAGTTGGCAGTTTTTCTTGTGTGTAAAGTGGAGATAAATTAAATGGTAGGTGGTAGGAGAAAAGTGCCATATGCGGGATTTTAACAAAGAAGCATTGTTTTCAGAAACTCTACGTGTTTGCGATATGGCAATAACTTATCATCCCCCTCTGAATTTCTTCAGTTTCCACCATGTATCATGTTATGCTTAGAAAGCACGTTCCTCATCTGCACCCGCAGTACCACTTCCATTTGAGGGCTGACTGGGGCTGAGATGGAGCCTTCTGCAGGTCAAATCCATGCAGGCTTTTGTGTGGCAGGGTCTTTTGAAGTGCTGTGTGATCACTCACATTTCACTCAGACTTGGATTTAGGATATGTATCTAGCAGTTATCAAAAAATCTGCTGTAGATTTAGCAGAACATGCTTTTCTACCAGCTAAAGGGAAGAGATTTATTTGCTTTTGATCCACAGCATATGTAGGTTGGTACGTGGCTTTGGGATACCTGTGTATGATATTCTGTTGTGACTTCACTTGCGACTTCTACTTTTAGCAGCTTCCAGAAAGATAATTACCAGCATGCTAGGATGTAAGTGACATCACTCAAATATTTTCCAATATATTGATAATATATTGGTAATAATATATTAATAATAACCTTGATGTTACTGTGCATGTCTTTTTCTTCTTTTGAGAGGGGATGTCATGAAAGGCAGAGAGGGATGCATAACCATGCAAAGGAGAAAAACTTTCAAAACTTTTCTTTTTTGTAGGTATATGTACAGGCAGAGAACTTGTCTAATTCAGGACTGTTGCCATCACTATGAAGTGGTTTGAGCTACAGAAGTGCAGCCCAGCCTCTGGACAAAAATTGGATATAGTCAAAAAAGATCACTTCTTCCCTGCAAGCCAAAAATACAGGGGAATAAAAATGAAACTTTACATGCCTCTGGACCCATCAGTGGCAATTATTTCCATCAGTGGAAATTATTTGTTTAAAGAAACACATTACAGTTTTGAATTTCTTGCAATAAGTAATTTTTTGAACTATGAAAACAGTGTTTCAGTAAAATGCTCATAGCTTTGCTAAAGGGTGGGTTGAATACATAATAAGTGTAATTTTTTTAAACAGAAGTTTAAAACTGTTTCTCAAAAGTTTCAGAAACCTTGCACGGTTAAAATAGTTTCTGTGTGATTCAGCTGTTTGTCGCTTTCTGAATTCTCATCTTGTGCTTTGAAAGAGATGCTACCCTGTGTGGGTGCAATGAATCACTTGCAGATTAAGAATAGAAGAGACATCAATTCTTTACTTCATTACTATGGTAACTGAAATGTGATCTAGTTTCATTGCATCTAGAATATGTTCAAGGCAAAGCTTCTGAGATGGGTCCTCAGACTGCTTCCATGCCTCTCAAACGTTTAACACACAGACCTGCATCTCTTCTACTTCTGTTTAAAGATTGTTTATTCTTTTTGTGGCATAAAGATTATCTGGTCTGTACTTTGCAATTCAAATTCTGCAGATTTTTGTCAAGGGAACAAACTAAATAAAGCCATTAAATGATGACATTTCATATTCCACTTCCAAGGCCCCTTTACAGCTCTTTTCCTCTCATCTCAACTTTGTTGTGCTCCTTGCTACCGCTTGTCCGCTTAGTAAAAGGGAAGGAGCCTTGGGACAAGGCAAGGGAGAGAAAAAAGAAGCCAAATACTACATTTCAGATTTTAAACCTTTTTTGCCCATTGATACCAAATGTTTCAGTAACTTGACACAAACTAACAAGAAAGATAACAGACACGTTACATAATCATAATGTGAGCTTTCTTACACTCCCCCCCTGCTAAGAGAAGATCCGCAAGAAACAGAGATAGAGGACATAGGGTCTCACTGCAGTTAGGCTGCCAGAGTTGGGACATACATGTGTTCCATCTGAAACATCTTTAAAACAAACCTTTAGATGATACAAATACTCAGGTGCATGTATGTTGGACTCCTTTCCACTAGCATCATAAACATGCAGTTGTTCTATAGATCACTCTATAGTCAGACCTCATTACTATGATGGTTAGTGGTGTATATATATTCTAAGGCTAATTATTTATGGTATGTTATCAAGCAGAGTTTAGGGCATTGGATGAAGGCTAGCGGGAATTCATTTTCGCTGGGCTAGGTCAGCTGAGGCACACGCCTTACACTAGGAACTAGCATGGAAAGGCACAAGTGATACACAGAGGGAAATGAGCAGAATTGTACAATTCATTTCTTCAGTAAGAGATGAATGTGCTGCTTCTCAGCTTCTTTCAAATTAAATATACTAAGTTTACTGAAGAGTCAATCTGTGTGTTGATTCTTATTGTTTATAGAACAATGGTATTGCATGTATTCTTACAGGTACGGGCCTCAGAAAACACAACTTCACAATAAAATCCTGGCAAAGCTAATATTTATGGTGTCCTCTGTAAAAGCTTTGTAACCTTTCAAGGCGCACTCCCCTACTCCTGTCTTCTGTGTTACGTTCCGCACAAAAGAGGTGGCTTTTTACAGTGCTCCCCATGTCCTTCACCCATGGTAACTGGTCATTTGGGTTCTGACTGAGGCCATGTCTACGGAAATGGCACATCCTAGTAGGAGCAGCTATGTAGTAGAGCAGGGCAGTTGGTATTGGGGAACCATGATGTACATTAGGTGTCTTTTGTGGACTGCTTGAGACTGGCTCTTCTGGTGTGTTGGCCTCAGTGTCTGTCAGCAATGGGAGTGCATCAGCTGGTCTTCCAGTTCAGCTTTACCCAAAAGAAGGCTAATTTATACACTGATTTAGATTACTCTGAATTTAAAATTGAAGGATGGTAAATGGGGACTGGCAAAGTTGCTTCAAAAGCATGCTCGTGATCCAAGGTAAAACACAAATGTAAATGCAAACTGAGTGCAGCAAAAAACCCCAGTGATTTGCTTTCAGAGTGAACTACTTTGTGGTCTTAATATAGCAGGGCATTTAAATACTGTTCCATTGCTTCAAGGAGATCACATCAGTGGGCACATGCCAGGGTGCAGCTGGCTGATGGCCTCTGATAAGAAACTCGCTTAAGATAAGAAACAGGGCTTGATGGCAATTCTCTTTAACTAGTGGTTACTGGTTGACTAGCTGATGATTAGCAGAGAATCATTTACAGTCACAAGATTCAGCACTATAATTCTGTAACTGGCATGCTGGTGATCTTAGCAACAAGTAAAGGAGGAAAATTCAGTTGAGTTACCCAAGAAAAGAGTTTGGTTGTTTGCAAAACAAATAACAAACAAAAAATTCCAAAAGCTTTGAGATAGTCTGCATTTTCTCTGCATCAAAATCCTGCATTTCAAAACTCTACTAAAACCAAGAAGTCACTGATGTGTTGTTTAGACATATAAATGAATCTGACTCTGGCTGTTATTTTTTTTAAAAAGGGAGAGAGCGGCAACTGCTGCAAACCTGAAACAATTTTAAGTGTTTTAATTGGAGTGGTGTGTTTCATACAGCTTTCTAGAGCTTCTTTCTGTGTCAGAGTCACAGCATATTACAATACTATATTGTATAAATACGGCAACACACATTTAAAATGATCATCACACCTGGTGGAGATGCTCCTTGTCCTGAACATGTCAGATGAGCAGTTCTCATCCAGTGGAAACATAAACCTGATGTGGGGTCTCTCTCCCCACGAGTTAGTCACATGTGCTTTACTAGCTGATATCACGCGTAACTTAAGAAATCATTTGCTGTATGTGTAAGTGAGCTTGACTTCCAGATTGAAATATTAATGCATTGATGGGACATGGTAATAGATTCTGTTGTGGCTATTTATGGCTCTATGAACTCTACTAATGTTTTCTGTAATTGAGACATCTCAGTTTATTTCCATAAACATTTTCTCTGTGGAAGCCCTCAAACTACATGAAGATTTTTTATAGCTATGATTATTTTATTTGGTTGATCTTGTCAAATTTGTGGAGAGTAGAGAATTCACTAATAGTTTTGGCATAGATTGTGTCATTGTGTTTTGCTACTTCTGTGGGAGTGTTTTGTGTGTTTCTCCTCACTCTAGCTATTAATATGATGCAGGAAGGTACTGAAACCTACTGACATCTGGTTTCAGTAAAAGGGAAAACGTACAGGAAAGAATTAAATGTGTTTTCTACTTGCTGGCTGAACCCCATGATGTATTCTCATAGCTGTGCGCTCTGATTCGTAAAGATTTAATCTGTAGCTGTATTTCAAAAGCAGCTAGCCAACTCATTGGGCGTGTACCTTCATGTCTCGAATCTGGGTGGTCTTATGATCTCATTGCAGATTAGAAATGGAGATCCCTTTAAAAATGAGACTGAGTAGACTTCAAGATGATGGGAAGCTTTTAATTCAGCTCAGGTAGTGTCTTAGCTGTAACACTGTATTTTGTATGACACAACTTAAATTGAGATATTCATACTGTGCTTCGTGGCTCTTTTTTTTTTTTTTTTTTTTTTCTCCAAATACAGGATACAGGCATACCGTGACTGTACACTGCATGGTTTGCTCTGTGTAAGCTCCCTGGCTCTGCCTAAGAAATGAGGATAGGGTTTTCTTGTTTTATTCCTTTAGATGCAATGCTTAGCTGTGGGCAGGCAACCCAAGCAGCTTTAATTAGAGGAAGTCCTTACTGCCTCCAGTTTTTTCATTTGCATGTTATTACATTAATGAAAAATGAAGCTGTGACTCTGAGAAAGGGGAGGCAGAAGTGAAGCAGTTCTTGCCTTCTATCTCGTGGTACAGGAACCAGCATCCTGCCTTACTATCACACTGCACCTCTTCAGCTCACACTCTGCAACCATGCAGACTGGAAGTTATCTGAGTATATGCAGTTCAGTAAAGATATGACTGTGACTAACCCTGATCCAACTCAAGGCCTTGTTCTGAACGTCACCATGAAGTATATTACAAATAGCAACATAAGTTCCCATGGCTTGCAAATCAGCAATTCTGTAAGTTAGCGGTTTCATAGACTATACTAATGCTCTTTGATCCTTCAATTCTTGTTTTGAATGACTAAACCTCAAATTTGATCTGTCACGTCATGATTTAAATACAAATGTAGGCAGACATTACTGTATGAAACATTGCAAATATTGCTTAATAAACCATGGAATGTAGTAAGGTTATTTACTAATGTTTTGTTGGCCTAAATGATAGGAGTGTTATCAGTGCTGGTTGAATGATTCGCTATATAGATTCTCCAAGTAAAAACAAAGGACAGTACTACTAAGGTCTTGGTTAACCTGAGAATTTGGACTCTGCTTTTCGACTCTATGAAAATATCTTTCAGTGTACGAAATATCCTATGGACAGTTAACTCTTACATGTATGACACACATTGGTTTTGCCTTTTCAATGACTCTCAGTTACCTTCCCTTCAGAAAAGACGACGGCGGATTGACCGAAGCATGATTGGGGAACCAACAAACTTTGTTCACACAGCTCATGTAGGATCAGGAGACCTATTCAGTGGAATGAATTCGGTAAGCATGAGCGGATGAAGAAGATTTCATCTTGGAATACAGGAACGCTATATATGTACATTGTGGCTAAAGCAATGAGTCTCTCAGCTATAACAAAGAATCTCTATAAAACTGAAGAACAACCTGCTAGCATCTTAATTCCAAGTCCTAAACACTTGCATTCAAGATTATGGAATATAATTTTTAAAATTCCTGTATTTATTGACAGTATGTAGTAGATGCTGTATAAATTGTACAGGCTATGTGTAGAATACTTTTTAAAAATTCATTGCGATGGCATGTATGAAATCAAATAGAGGTATATTTGAAAATACAGGGTATTTTGGAGAAAACTTTTAAAAGCATCTTACCTTAAATGCTTTAAGCTATTTTAAATATAGTTCATGTAAAAGTCTAACTTACCTTAGTTTATGGTGCACACAAATATTTTTTGGGTGTTCTTGTTGAGGTTTTTCTATACTCTGCAGTCCTATTTGCAGTGTGAATTATTTCCAGAGCAAGCAACAATGTCACAGGCAAGGTTTTGTGGCTTCCTGTAGAGGATAGGAGCAATAAATATTTTTATCTCTCAGAAAGTGGAGGCTAAGATATATACTGAAAATCAGCTCATGAGGATAGATTTCTTTTGTACAGCTGCATATTTATGTGAAATGTCAATCTGTTTTTAAGGTCAATAACATGCAGTCTAGAAAAGGGTTGTATGTAGATAATGATGAAAATTACTTCCTGACTTTAATAATCCTCTTTAAAGGAAAAAATATTTTGAGATGAAAATGATGAAAAATAGTTCTTAACAAAGGAGAAGAAAGAGTTCTGTCAAAGGTATGAGAATAGAGAACAAAACTGTAAAGGAAAGACACAGTTTTAATGTAGGCAAGTGAGGTCATTTGTAGTTTCAACTAGTTTACAGTTTATTGAGATCAGACAAAAACTTTTGTAACTCAGTATATATTGGGGAAGGGCAAAGCTAGAAAATCTAACGTGACAAACAATATACTATATTTTCCCAGAAACAATATAATGGATTGGAAGTGATTTGTATTAAAACATCTGTAAGCGAGTTAAATGGACAAACACAGCTTAAACTTGATAAATTTCAGTTAAAGCTAATTACTAATGTAACATATTACTTTAACATTTAAAGCCATTATAAATGGAAATGAGTTTTCTTTATTTTTTTTTAAAGCATAGCTTTTTGCTTTTTAAATGTTTGTTGTCCCTCTTGTGAGGACATTCCTTATTCTCACAGCTGAGCTGCCTTGTGAGGTTTGTGGTGATGGCCTGAAGCTTTGCTCTTTCACCTCAGACTTTCCCCCTGCTTGCCCTCATCTTTGCCTTGCATAATATCAATTCATCTCCAGATAGTAGGCAATAATTATTGTCTTTCTACATAGACTTTTTCGTTTTGAATACTCATAACTAGCTTTCTCTTTCTCTCACTTTATTGATTTGGATAACGTGTGGCATCAGTGGCCAGAGTGATTTTTCTGATCCCAGACAGACAGGACCTTTATGCAAAACATAATCCTTTTTTTCCCCGTCTTTCTCTTCAGAAGCACAAATCCCTGCTTTTTCACACCTCTCCTGTGGTGATATATTGTGGTAATATTGCATCCAGTCTCCTTGTTCATTCTTTGCAGTGTAAATTCCAAGATTATGGTGTTAACCTCCACATGCTTTTCTGCTGCTTGATTTCCTTTATAGTACAGACATTATACTCCTTCACGAACCTCCTTGTGCCTTCTCTCTCCTGAATGCCTTAGGAGGACCTCCTGCAATTTCATTAGCTTTTCCCATATAAATTTCATTCTTCAACCACTATCTGCTCTGTGCCTTTTTTCATCAGCGTTGTTCTTCATTACACGTCTGTATGATTCCAAGTACAGTAGTTTTCTGACTACTGAAATATTTTGGTTTTTTGTTTGCCTTATCTGTAGAGTGCCTTGCTCCTTTGGCAAAGGTACACTTAAACAGTAGGAGCCCGCTAGGTACTGTTTCTATGTACTATTATGAAGTGCACCCTCCGTAAGTTTGGAGATGACAGCAAGCTGGGTGCGAGTGTTGATCTGCCTGAGGGTAGGAAGGCTCTACAGAGGGATCTGGACAGGCTGGATCAATGGGCCGAGACCAACTGTATGAGATTCAGCAAGACCAAGTGCCGGGTCCTGCACTTGGGTCACAACAACCCCATGCAATGCTACAGGCTTGGGGACGAGTGGCTGGAAAGCTGCCCGGCAGAGAAAGACCTGGGGGTGTCGGTCGACAGCCGGCTGGACATGAGCCGGCAGTGTACCCAGGTGGCCAAGAAGGCCAACAGCATCCTGGCCTGTATCAGAAACAGTGTGACCAGCAGGACTAGGGAAGTGATCATCCCTTTGTACTCCACACTGATTAGCCACACCTCGAATACTGTGTTCGATTTTGGGCCCCTCACTACAAGAAGGACATGGAGCTGCTGGAGCGTGTCCAGAGAAGAGCGACAAAGCTGGTGAAGGGCCTGGAGAAAAAGTCTTATGAGGAGTGGCTGAGGGATCTGGGATTGTTTAGTCTGGATAAAAGGAGGCTGAGGGGAGACCTGATCGCCCTCTACAACTACCTGAAAGGAGGTTGTAGTGAGGCAGGGGTTGGTCTCTTCTTCCCAGTAACTAGCGATGGGACAAGAGGAAACGGTCTCAAGTTGCGCCAGAGGAGGTTCACGCTGGACATTAGAAAGAACTTCTTCACTGTTATAGTCGTTAAGCATTGGAATGGGCTCCCCAGGGAGGCGGTGGACTCACCATCCCTGGAAGTGTTCAAAAAACGTTTAGATCTGGTGCTTCAAGACATGGTTTAGAGGGTTTAGCAGGCATGGTGGCATCTGGTATATGGTTGGACTTGATGATCTTTGAGGTCTCTTCCAACCATTATGATTCTATGATTCTTTCTCATTCCCATCACTTTCTTATTTTACCTTAATATTCCATGGTGAAATCTCTCGCTTACTTCTTCTGCTTCATATTCTTCAGTTTAGTCTTTGATTTCATATATTCCGTCCTTTTCTTAGTTTTCCCTTTTCTTCATTCTCAAGGACCATCTGTGCTATTTCCTAATTCTAAAAGGGAGAGAAGGAAAAGGAAAGAAGGAAATTAATGAGACAGATAAGCAGCACAACAGATTGTATGATCTTTAATTGGTGCAATCCTCTTCCCCTTCCAAAATCTTTAAATTAGACATAAGAGAGAAGAACCTTGCTGATGTGTATCATCAAAGGAAGGCATGGGCATCTTTGGGAAAGAAAAAAATAATTGGATTTCATGGTGCTTGTTCTTGTAACGCAGACTGCCTCAAAAGGAGGATGCTTCAGAGAGAATACCATCTCAAAAGCCTACGGTTGTTCGACCTGCTTTTTGCCCAGTGTTTTTAACATTGTACGTCTCCTATATAAGTTTTCACATACAAAATAGCCACTGAACTGTTAAGGCAGTCAAGTTTAATTTGCCCTATTCTCTGTAAGTGTAACAGCCTCTGCATCTATATGTGTGACTCAAGTACCAGAGAAATTATTCTAACCTTTAGAAGAGGTATTTGTAAAAATTTACACTTTAGCTTTACAATTTGTGTTGATTTGCTCTTCTCCAACATTATAAAGTCATGTAGGCAAGGTGTCAGGCTGGAAAGTGATGTGGCCTGGAGATGTTGTTCTAGCTCTTTTTCACTAGATGCAGGTTTCATTTAGATTAAATTAATGCCATCCTCAAGTCATTCTTGTGAATACATTTACATATAGATTAATTATTTTCTGAGGAAAAAAAGATTAAGTTCAAACTCCTTTTGTTCCAATGAGCAATAGAAAATGCTTGGTGAAGAAGATGACCAGCTTGGTGAAATGTGGAAGTTCTTAAACACCACCCCATGAATGTGGCTGCATTTCTCCACACTGTCTTAACTGAGTTTGTAGTCTCTGATGTCAGACCAAGTATTGGCTCTGAACACTTTTCCTTGAAGAAAAATGTGAATATAACATTGCTTTCCTGCAGCTGTATCACTTATTTGAGCAAAGCACCAAGGTAGAAAATGGTTTTACACTGCACTGCTTAAATACATAAAAATCAGAACTTTTGCACAGCACTGCAATATGCAATGCTGTTGAAGACAAAGATCCTAAACTAGGCTCTTTTTTTCACATTGGTTTGAGAAACAGTGTTTAAGAAAGAGTTGTGATGATTCATTTTGTGTATGTGCATGTGTTTTGCTTTGCTGTGGAAAAGAATATACTACTTTTGTCTTTGTAGACAGGGAAAATGTCATGCAAGTTACCTGGAAGTATTTCTCCAGTGCTGTTTTAATGAGCTTTCTAGTGATGTTTTGAGGTCTCTGTGAAGGAGCATACATGTAATAATTGCAAGTGGTGCCCTGCAGGCATAGGCTTTGCTGCAAGGTCCATTTCAGAAGCTGTAGCCTTGAGTGAGTATGTTATTTTGTGCTCATTATGTACTTGCTATGTATGCTCTGGGTTGCAGAGAGAAAAAGGCCAAACCTTTAAGGTTGGAGTTGTCTTCCTGCAGGCATTTGGAGATGATTACTTTGACTCATGCAACACAAGCAGGAAAGAACTATGGATTCCCTTCCTTTCTGTTGATAAAGGCAATGAAAGCCATGGAGGGATGTGCATGTCTTTGTGTGTTTGAGGGGTTCTTTATGTATGTATTTGCGTCAGGGTAAAAATACCTTCAAATAAGCTATTTCCAGGGAAGTTGATAGATTGAGTATGATTTAAACAATAAATACTCTTCAATTTAAAGGAATAGTAGCAATTAAGGAAAGCAGTGTATGCCGTTATGTAAATAGATAAATTAAAAAAAACCTACCATAAACCAAAACCACCTTTTTGGTTTAGAAAGTCCTCTTTTGATTATCTGAAGTTAGCCATACAGTGCAGATACTACCCAGGTATTTTGTAAGTTGTCTATTATATTTTTAATGTAATGGTGTCAACTTCTCTGGTTTATCATACTTGGCAAAGACCATTTTCCATATAACAAGATAAAGTATAGTTTGTCAGGTGGAGTGGAGTTAGATACCAGTAAGAGATTTGATTGATTTTTATTTTTTTTTTGAGTAATCAAGTGGGTCAATGAAAGCCTGAATCAGCCCATTTTCTTTTTCTTTGGGAGAGAGGAGAAACTTCTGCCTCAGCACCAGTTCTTCCATCTCTCCTGCTGAGCTGCTTGCAGAAGTGAAAATTCCGGCAAGCCTACACTGCACATGTCCTCATGCAAAAGTAATGTAGCTTTAATGGTAAAGGAGCACCTGAAAACCAATCCTAAACAAGAAATAAAATTGGAAGCAAGAAGACACCATAGCTCACTAACTGCCTTTCTTGTTTTCTCTGCCCCCCTTTCCCTTCTGTCTCCAGGTCAGCTCAATTCAGAACCAAATGCAGTCCAAAGGAGGCTATGGAGGTGGGATGTCTGCAAATGTTCAGATGCAACTTGTAGATACAAAGGCAGGATAACCTTGGGGAAACCTTTCCAGTAAGTATTGCACTATGCTTTTTAGGTGCTATTACAGTAGTAGGAAGAGCAGTCGTACTACTTCATAATTAGCTCCCTATAAATAGCTGTGTCTTTATGATGCCCAATTTTAAAATGCATTTATGAGTAGAAAATTCAGTATTGTGTAAGCATGTGAATTTTTTACACAATGAACAAGAGATTGTTCTGACAGCATCAGTCTATCCATTATCCTGTTCTATACCTAAGATGATATTGTAGGAAAATCTTTGCAAGTGAAGTTAGTTGTATAACAAATTTCAGAAGAATTTTGTGATATGATTAGCGTACTGGTTTTGCTACAATTCCATCCATTTAAGCATAAAATGTACGGTGTTAAATCAATGAATAGCAATGTTACAGTAGGAAAATGGTCACTCAGAACGTTCAAAACTCTATTTAATGTATCTTTTCTGTCTTCCAGGTTTATGTGAGTTCCTGTATCTTGTTTCCTGTGTCCCCTTTTTTGCCTTGGTGACTGCTTTCTGTGCTCATGACAAGAGAAGTGATGGCTCATTGTTCACCCTTTGTGATTACTCCGGTGAAAAGTTGCTGTTCTGCTCTGATGCCATTTATCAGATTGGTCCGACCGTGCCTTTTAGTGGCATGCACACATTGGCCTCTACCAGTATCATGGACATAGAACTGTTTAGGATTGGGTTTAGCTTTTTGTTTGTTTTAAGGCAAATTGAAGCACCAACATTAGCTTCCCTCATCCCTCACAAATACTAATGCGCAACATTCTGTTGCTTTTGCTTTTTAGTCTTCAAATCTTTTCTCCACTCAATTAATTTTAGAAATTTTAGAAATGAGTGAGTTCTGATCAGTGTCTTCAATCATCTATTGTTCATTCCCATTTTTGAAAGGTCTGGGACCTGCAAGCACAAATGATTATTTCATACAAAATCAGCAGAGTAGATGACCGCATGCTTTGTGAGGTTGCTTGGTATGGTGGCCTGCTTGGTGCTAGAAGAAAAAAAAAAAAATAAATTGCTTGCTGCAGACTGGTGAAAAATTCTGCTGTGGCACCAAGTCATGCCTATTTCTAAAAAAGGACTTGTAACTTAGCTGCTTCAGAGTTATGTCTTTATTTCAGTTTTTATCCAACTGGTCTTGAAATAATAAAGAGAGAGCTTGCATTCATGAGGCATTTGATGTAAATGTTCGGTATATTTATTTTGAAAGAGCTGGCCTTGAGACTGTAAACCAGTGTAGTACCGTATCTAAGTGTTGTGGAAGCGCTTTAGTCTATTTAAAAAGAAAAGCATCATGTTTGACTGCTTTTTCTTTCTACAGTTTTTCTTAATTTTAGGCTGTATGGTCATTTCCAGTAGCAGCATGTCAGACTGCCTGCAATATTAGCTGAAAAGTTTAGTAGACCTCTCTAAGTAGTTGGCAGTTTCTGTGTACTAAATATTTAGGGGCCATGGAAGTTGCTAAGAGCAACATATGAATCTGGCAGAACAGATGCCAATGAAAACAACATACAGGGTGACTTTTTACTAAGTCAGTAAAACGCCTTTTGCTCAGGTTCCAAAGCATGTTTCTTTCACACGCTGTGAAATTGTATTTTAATATTGCACTGTTTTCAGATTATCTCTGTAAATGGTCCCTTTTTTCCCTCCTTGTTGATGGTTTGAGAGAAGTCAATGATCTGAGTCCTGGTTGAGTTAAATTTTTATGTGAAAAAACCCCATCCAAACAAATAAGACATAACTGAGCCTACTCAGATCCATTGTTATATGTAAACACGCATGTGTTCATAAATATAGATTGGTGTCATAAATGATTCTTTATTCTTTTTCCATCCTTTCCTTGATTTCACATTGTAACAGCTGTCAGGTTGATTTAAACATGTACGAACCTACCTACTCTTCTTTCTTAGTTCACAAACAACACACAAAATACAGGGCCGTGGATGTAGTTTACCTTCCGTAAGTTGTATTCCAGTGGTAGGTGTCAATTATCTGGTTGAATAGTTCAAATTAGGTTGGATAGTCTTCACTGAAAAAGGTACTGATTCGTGACTACAGAAGATCAAGATGTTCAATTGTCTGGGTGCATAAACACATGGCAGTGCAGTGATACATTTTTTATTTTTTTTTTTTAGGGGTCAAAAGTTCCAATGCCACTTTATCAATGAGTCTTAAATATACTATGATTACAAAATTATTTGAACTGTGTCATTGGTAATAGCGGCTTAAATTTGCTTGCCAAACCTATCTTGCACTTGTCAAAATGTTTTCAGCTCAATAGCCCGGAAAAAAAAAATTGACATATTTTTATAACAGACATACTTTTTTTGTACATTGTGTTCATTCTTGAATAAAGTCAGTTCAGTGTTGGCTTGTAGATATTAAAAGGAAAGTATTGATTTTGATTCAATAAATGTTTTCTTTCATTTGGTGGCCTACCCTTTTTCTTTCTCATAGATTACGTTTGCATTAGAAAAGCACTTGCAGCCTACAGACAAATTTGCGGTGAAAATTCTCTGAAGAGTAACCTATTAGTTTCAATAAGTAATTTGCAGGCTTGAGTTCTTTTAAGGGCACTTGACCCTTTTGTTGCCAAGTGGATTAAACCATAATTTTGTCGGCAATTTTGTTGCATTGATTTAGTGGGTATGCCAGGGGCTTCTGCAAGGATCTTCAAGGGCAGGTTTCTAAAAAAATACATTGGAAACCTTCATATACAGGATTTCTTTCCTTTTGACTGCAACTAGTATGTGTGTTACTTTCTTGATTGTGATGCAGATTACTGTGGTGATCAGTAGGAGACTTAATTGTACAACTAATCATCGTAATATGCACATCTGCATTAAATATACCTGCAAGGCACAATATTGTCTACTCTGTATTTGGCTCAATTTTTATATTTGACACTCTCAAAGTTAATTCCTTAAGCACTAATTTACTACTTTAAACTTCATGCTCAGTTGTCTTAAAGACTGATCATGAATTCTTCAGCTCATGGCAAGTTCTTGAAATTGCCAGTTGAGGGGAAAAAAGATAGTTCTAAAGGGAAAGGAAGATCAAGATAAAGCCATGAGATACCAGGCAACCAGAAGGTTCTTTAATTGTTGAGGTTATAGAAGCTTAGCACGGTCTAAAAAGGTGTGTTTTGCAGAGCAGATGTTTTAATATAACCGTCTATGAAAATAAAGGGGTTTGACCACTTGAAGAAGGAGTCAGCCTGTTTACACTTAGTCTTTGGTCTGTTTAGCTGCCTAAAGCAGTTGTATGAGTCAATTCATCCCTTTTGTGCCTTTTTTTTAAGTGAGAAGGTGCTGCATTAACAACCAAGTCGCTGAACATAGCCTTGGTCCCAAGTACCACTGTAGTAGCACCCAAGTAGCACAAATCTGCCATGATTTGATATACCAAAAAACCCACACCCTTCGGATCCAGAAAATTAAGTTGTTAGGAAATGTTGCCTTATCTACATAATGACACATTCTTACCAAGTACAGTACGTGTTTCATTGCAACACAATTATTCTGATTTCAGTATTCCTTCTCTGTTTTGGGTTTGTCTTTTTTTTTTTTTTTGGGGGGGGGGTATCAATTAAATACAATACTGATTTTCAAAGTCTAATTTTTAAAGCTATTACTATTTTGTGTGCATGTGAATAGGACCCCTTCCTAGAGAATGGAAAGTGATTTTTGAGCTTCATAAGGATTCTGTAGATCTTCAGCACTTTATTTCCTGATCTCCATCTTCTATGAAGATCTCTATGCATGCCACTCAAAAGTTTTTATGAATTGACTGTACTTTCTCTCTTTATATGCCTTAAAAAATAAAAAAGTACTATCTTCCATATCGGAAACTAGTAGGAAGCAGTATAGGGTTTACCAAAGAAAGTTTATCAAGTTTTTTTATGTTTGTGAAAACGGTTTCATGGCAGAGGCCTGGGTAGTACACAATCCCACAGATCAAAAGCTTTTGGTCAGGATTTCACACTGATTGTGATCCTGGATTTTGTAGTTTTGGAATATTGCATTTATTTATTTCAACAGTAAAATTCCTGTTCTTCATTCCATATCCTTTTTACTATGATCACAGATAATCATGGAAGACTGCACAATTATGCATATTATTCTTGTATTATGCACTATTTACTCTTTAACATTTTCTTAGTCCTTAAGAAGAGTTGTTGACATGATAGAATGGTGAAATCTGGGGTAAATTGCAGATTTAGTGGTATAATGCATGAACAGTTAGATCAGGACACAAAACATTTTCAGAATAAAAGATGTTACAGGCTCAGTATTTGGGGTACGAGTTTGAGGCTTCTTTTGTATTAAGTCTATTAAAAACATGCTGGTTGCAGCCACAGGCTACAACTTCCCTATAAAACTATTCTACTAATGGTAAGAAGATGTAGAAACTGTAATCAGCACATCACTACTGCATTTCTGAAGAAGTTCACCTGCCTGAGACTGATGGCACATGCAACGTGTGCCCTTGGGAAGCTAAGAGTGAGGGAATTGCCGAGTAGACAGCAAGTTTCATAGAATGGGACGTAATGAAAATGTAACTGTTTCCTGCTGGCAAAAATCTGCAGGTTGAAGTAGCAACAGGTGAATTTTAGATGGTTCTTTCAGTGTTTGCTGTTAGATGATTAGGAGCAATCTCTCTGCATAGATGCAATAAGCCAACATAACAAAGTTATTGTGAACTTGAGCAAATAACACTCAAAGTGCAAGCCATATTTCTGGAATCATCACTGTGAATGTATGGATCTGGTTAGATTCCTTGAAAATCGGCAAAACACACGACCAGACAAAACACGGTAAAACATTCTTCTCACTCTCAATAGATGTCCTACCTTATGCAACATTGGCAGACACTAAAGTCGTATTTTGGTGAGCATGTTTAAAAAGTTTTTCTAACAGAGAAGAATTGCATGTGCTCTTCAGTATGTCAGAACAAGAAAACCTATTCACTTTCACACTATTCATGGCATGAAGCTTGTACATTTGCACCTCATCACTTAACATTATTAAATCAGCTATAAATTATTTTAAAACATGCACTACTCAATAAATAAACTGACAGATACTTAATTCTAATTAGCATCCCAAATAATAATTATGTAATCCGGACTGTAGATCCATATACAGTGACTGTGACATTAAAGCTTAATGAAAATGATACGCTGGCTCTGCCAATGATTAGTAGAAGCACTTCAAAAGCATACTGGTAAAACTGATGGGGACCGGTCCCATCTAATTACTCTCACAGTCCATGCTAGCACTGATTTTGCTGCTGAGCTGACTGTATTGGGTACTGACCTGTACTAAAGGGGGTTTTGGCCAAATTGGTTAGTTTTAACCTGGATCAGTTTCATAATGCTTATCCAGAGTAAGCATGAGTGTGCCATGGGATCACAAATAATCTGTTATGGGGAACACTGATAGCTTGACCCAGCTGTAGAAAAGCAGCATGCTTTCTGAATTAAAAGAAAAAAACCACAGAACATTCAGCCTAGTGACAAAGCTTAGCCACAGCTGAGGCTGTGAATATGTCTGCTGAAAAGTTATTTCCACTTTTGGGGAGCTCTATTTCCACATATTGGGCTCACCAGCTTTGCCCAGATTATTCTGTTTGGTTTGAGGGCACAGAGCATGTTGAACACATTGCCAAGTGGTCAACAACATCATCACCAATAGTCGGCCAACCTCAGGCAATATGATTAATTCCTGCCATCAGTGCTGATTCCATCTATCAGCACTACACAAGACATGACTTTCTGCCTTCACACAAGCTAATAGAAATGACGAGTTCAGACTTCAAGCAGGTCTCCTATTAAGCCCGGAAAAAACAGTGTGCTGGTGGAGTTGGCAATAATTTGCTGAATGTCAAGCTTGCTTACTTAAATATGATGCAGAATGGTATAACTACATTTATGAATGATTGAGCTGTCATGCAAAAGGCACATTAATTTGTTATAACTAAGCATTTGTGGGAGCTTTTCATGGCATGGATTGTCTACAGCCAAATTTATCTTTCTTTTTTTTTCTCAAAAAATTTGATTATCTGTTTTTAGACACAAGATAGTAACAGAGACTATTAACAGAAAATTAGAGTGTGATGTTTGGTTTATCAGTTGTTTCAAGAGAAGTGGATGCTTCACTTTTGGACTTGGCTTGTAGTAGAAGACACTCCTGGTATGCCATGACACACATACAGAGCAGGGCTGGAGATCTGGTAGAGAATACTGAAATTAGCTTACTTTGATTTTCCAACAGTTCAAGATATATGGTATATGCAAGACCCTTGGTATATGCAAGGGTCATGACAAACTTCATCAGTCCAACAGTGACTTTGAGGGTAGGAGATCTTTCAGCATGAAACAGTCAGCTACCCATTATGGACACGTTTTTCCTCAAAATGCTAAGCAGCAAGAAAGCTTCATATATTGATGTCAGCACACAGGGAGTGCTGGCCTTCTACCAGTGCTCTCCATGTCAAAGCCATGGGCAATTTTTTCCCAGAAATGTGCTGTGGTTCACCCGTGCTATGCCTTGAGTGCCACAAAGGGGCTGTTGACTTCTGGTTTGTTTTTTACATCTCTCATCATTACATCAGCCTTTGTAGGTTATAATTGATTTGAAACATCTGCTAGGCAATATAAACATATTTTGCATTTGTGCATTTCCTGGTGGGAAGCTGAGATGAATGACTCCCATTGATGCAGCAATGGTGTGAGCAGCCCTCATGCACCACACTGGAGCAGGGGTTTACCTTTTCCACTCGCTGTTGCTCACCACAATCTCTCACCAAATATGTGACATAGGCTGTTATGCAAGACCAATTCTTAAAACATCACCTCTAGGCAGAAGATCAGTATTACTCAGAATAGATTTTGAAGTCTTCAGATTTCATGAAATGAGGCAACACTAGGGAAATGGCTAATCTGAAACAGTTTTCCTTAGGAAATCATCTTTACAGTAGCGTTAAAACACGCAAGGAATCATAATCCTTGAAGAAAACTACGCTTTCCAGGTGGTTAATGCTAATGTGTGTTTTGGCACTCCACAGCTTTTTCCACTTGTCACAATTTCACCTACTGGAGCAGTAACAATTGTTGCGTGTGTATGGTATATGCATTAAGCAGCAGAGATAATGCATGGATGTGGGGGTGTTGTGCAGCGTTTCAATTCACGTTCATAAAGGAGAAAAACATTTCAGAAGGTGGAAATAAGGAATCAACAATCACATTTCAGTGAGCAACACTCTGGGTTTGGAAGGATGGAGGATTGTAGGGAGGGCAGATACTAACGCTGGGTGAGTGAAAAGAAAGGAGAGTAAGTGTGGGAGGGTAAACTTTGATAGGTGTCCAAGCACTGTACCCAGGCCAATTCCCCATGGTGCTCTTTTCAAGAAGGAACTGTTGGCGACAGCCAGAAAACCAGAGCCCAGTGCAGCAAGGCTTGTTCATTTTTCACTCTTTTAGGTAGTAGGTTCCAAGCCAATTACTCTTTCTGTAAGTTGCAGCAGACACTTGTTTTCCAGCTGGCATAAGCAGGATCTGTCATAACAGGCAGGGTAGGAGCAGCCCAGGGGAACAGGGCTGCATGGTGAACAGAGCTGGGAAATGAGACTCTTTTTGGCAATTTTCGAAGTCTGTATTAAATGGAAACTATTTTTTGTTAACGAGAACATACATAGGATGGTGCGATGGATGTCCATGCAGCTCCACATCTCTAAAAAAGTTCAGAAGTCAATTTCCAAACTCATTTGCTGGAGCTGGACAACATCAGGATGATATTGCTGCTACAGGTCCAGATCCAAGTCCAAGTATTTGTTTTTGTTGACTAGAACCACCCACTTCTATCTGTTTACATCTATCCACAATTGCACAGATGCTGTTTTCCTCAGGGACTGCCAAAATGCACCCAGCCCAGTCCTTGGCTGGGAATTAAATTGCCATGCCATACTTTGGTTAAGAGCTTCCTTACTCATTCTCTGAATCACAACCAGAGCACTGGAAATATCTGACAGAAGGAAACACTAGCTTTGTAAAGCCTAGAAGTGCAAAGTTACATCAAGATGACTTCTTACTGAAACAATTTTAAATAGGAATTTTCAGCCTCTTAAAACACACATGCCTACAAAAAGACTTAGAGTAAAATTAAACTGCTCTGACCTACATAGATGCAGCAGTCCATACTGTCCCCAATGTACATGCCGTAATGAGACGTAATGATTTCTTCTCTAAGAATGAGTGCCTAATGGTTTCTGGGGCACAAGGCACTTCTCAGCCGCTGTGCAAGACATCCACCTGCCTCCTGCACAGCAGCGCTTCAAATACCCATCTGGCCACAATGCGGAGGCCAGCACAGCGCTGGTAGGGCAAGATGTTTTGTCCCAACCCAAAGCGCCAAAGCCATTTGGCACGAGGGACTTGCAGCTCTTTTTGTTGGTGCTTGCAGGCGTTGCAGCCGTTGGCAGGTAAAGCCTTCCGCAAGCGCGGTGCCCCCAGCTCAGCCTCTGCGTGGGACAGCAGGGTCTGCCACGGCGAGACTCGCTTGAACATGGGCCCCTGCTCCGGGGGGCAGCTGAGGCAGCCCCAGCCTTATCCCAAATTAAATGAGTTGTTTGCATCGCATTCCTGGGCAGCAGTGCTACCCTCCCAAGTACAAATTCACATAGTATTGCACTGAGTTAAGAAAACCCTTCTCAAATCAGATTTTTTCAACGTAAGGGCATTTAGCTAACTCTGCACAAGGAAAAGTCAGGTCCTCTTCCTCCCTGCCCCCATTTACCAGGGTCATGCCAGCCCAGTCAGCTAATGGAAGGGCCACTGGAGCTGGTTATTATCAATACAATAATCAGTGCCGTCACTGCTTGGAAAACTGTGATCAGATATGTGCAGCTGCTCATTTGGATAGCTTTCCCACTAAGGAAAGCTATCCACACCCATAAAGAAAAATACTCTATGGGACTGACATGCCTTCTATATTTAAGCTTCTCTGTAAGTAAGAAATTTCCACAGTCCTGTCCAACAGACCATGCCATAGGGCCCATAAATCTCCCCCAACATTAGCAATCTTGATGTTCACATTACGAGATGTTTAAGAAGTTGCAATAAATATTTGGGTAATTGGAAAGTGAACACTGTCCTCCTTGAATGGGTAACTGCTTTAGATAGCTCATTGTCCCGAGGTAAAGCCAGTTTCACAGCACATTGAATGCTTTCCCAATTGAGAACCCTACAGTCCAATCCTATGATCACAAATGAACCTGTGAATGAGAACAGCCTTTTCTAATCAGGCCAAGAGGATCCAGAATCAGAGGGCTGCAACGAATTTGAAGGATTTTACAAAACTAACAATACATTTGCATGGTTCAGGATCTCTTGCCTTGCTTTTCCGCCTGCACAACCTTTTGCCGAAATTCCTGGTACACCACATCATCTGCATTTTTATTCCTTCACTGTGTACTACTTGAGATTGTGCGCTTCTGAGAACTATTTTGTAAGACTTTATGTGCTACTGATGTTACTTATCCCCTGCCTGATGTCAGTCTTAATCCTCCCGTCACAAATGGCATCATAGCCACATTTACATGGATTATCAGGAATAGGCAGCAGGAGATAATGGATTTAATTGAAATAACAAGCATAGGAAAATTGCCCCTAAATATTGCCTAGAATGCTCTTGAAGTATCATTAGCAGTGTTTTGATATTTGGTCGGCAGCTAACATCCTCTAAAGGTAACAGCAGTGCCACATTTTGCTTTTGTAGCATTACACCAAATGACTGGCATCCCAGGCCTCATCCTTACTTCAGTCAGTAGTACTTATTGAAAGGTCACTTCAGAGCTTTCTAGTGAGGTGCATAAGCGCACAGGGTATAATAGACACTTTGAAAAAGAAAAACTAATTTATTTTTTATTACTAATTATATAAATCAGCTAATACTTTTTTTCATAAACTAATTACCCTGTCCCTTGTCTATGTTCTGTACCCAGAAAGATAAGACTGCTTCAGAAGCAGCAGGGTACCAAGAGAGTTCTCTATTGCTTCAAGCAATTACCACAAGGTAAGAAAAAAGAGATCTTCCGAGAAAAGTAAAAAAGGGTCATAGCAGTCTTGTCAAAAAGCCTCATTTGTTTTAATGAAATAATTTATTTGAACAAGAACTGCAGGAATTAAGCCAGGATAAGACAGCTTGCCTCATCAGAGGTCACTGCAACTTACTTTTACTTTGCTAATTCATGTCAGTAAGAGCACTTAGAGTCGCCTGGGTGGAGAGAGAGAGCCTTTCACTTCTATTACAGCTTCAGATACAGCTTTTAGTCACTGCTATCATCACAAATGTTCATTTGATGGGACATAGGAACAAGGTTTGCCCTCTGCCAAGCTGCTGCAGAGAAACAGTCCTGTTACCAACATCTTGGCATGATGGAAGAAACACCAAACCACATGAGCACAAGACTAAGGAACTTGCACAGATAGACGGGATAATTCTTTTTCCTCTGGTTCCTATAAGCAACACCTCCAAGGAAAGTGGGGAGCAGAGCAGAAGGGGAGCTATCGCAGTCATGCCTGCCATAACTGAGAAATCTGTCCACGAGACTGCTCATCTGGCATTTTGCTCACACACACTGACCTAATATACCCACTTTTGCAAGAGGCAAAGGTCTCTGACTGTGCAACCTTGCATGGTTTCAACAAATACCTCTTTGTGAGTGTGCCTGCATGTGATCGTCAGAAAAGGTGTTTACAACATTTAAGATGCCCCCTTAGCAAGCTCCAATGACACAACAATCACTCTGATGTAATACCATCTTAAGCCCTTATCTCTGAGAATCAAGGTGTCAAAAACACACCATCTATTTTCCTTACAGACAGGGTGATTATTGGAGGAAAGCTATTGTGAACATAGCACCATGTCCTCATTAGAGCTAAATGCTTCAGGTCCTGCCATTTTGCTCCAGTGGTTAGATGCAAAATGAATATTGATTTTGATTGTTTGTGGTTCTTTAATCAGCAAGTGGGTTTGATGTTTGCATTCATTGGTTATGGGAAGCAACAGAAAAATCCCAGCCTACCTGGAGGTGAAAGGGCACAAAAAGGTGTGTGCTGCAGGATCAGTGGTTCTCTTAAAAGCCAGACCCATCGCATGGCTGCCCAGCCGCTCCAAGGCTGAGCACAGGGCTCAGTATGAAACCCACAAATACAAGCACACTTTGGCAGCAGTTCTCGGGAGTGAGAAAAGGAAAAAATCAGCAGCTTCTACGCTTCCAGGCTCCACTAGCTTTCTTTGGGCAGGTAAACCTGCCTAGATAGAGGAAAATGGGAAAAGTCTTTGGAGTGGTCCCACGGCTGGTCCCTGAAGGAAGGAACTCTTTTAGGGCAGACAACTAGTCCTCCTGGGCTGATGAAAACATGGCAGCGTGCAAAGCCTTAGCTGGCAGATGACAGTCAGCACCAGGACTCAAGGGAGATCGTAGGCTAAGTGATGTGAGCTTGTTGTAGCTCATGGAAAACTGATAACTGGCTTTGAACTCTGCAGCAGCCACTTTCAGAAGGGGCAAAGGGCTACGTTTTGGTGCAGAAGTGAGTAAGCTTGAATGACACAGTGATGCCTGCTGATAAACTGAAAGATTTAGTCCATTGCCAGAGCTTTTGTGCAACTCCAATTTCCTCATCAACTTGCCTCTTGTCTTGCCATGTAGTCTGAGCATTCATACGCTGAAAACCAGCTTTTCAGTCCTACGTCACTCCCACCGCACTTGACGCTTGTGCCAGTTTTCCAGTTACGGTGGGTTAACCTTGGTTGGACACCAGGTGCCTTCCAAGCTGCCCTATCACTCCCCCTCCCAACAAGACAGGGGGAGAAAATACTGTAAAAAGCTCATGGGTTGAAATAAGGACAGGGACATCACTCAGCAATTACCATCATGGGCAAAACAGACTTGACTTGTGGAAATTAATTTAATTTATTGCCAATCAAAACTCGGAGCAGGGTAATAAGAAATACAAATCAAATCTTAAAACGCCTTCCCCCCACCTCTCCTTTTTTCCCAGGCTTAACTTTGGCATCCGCCGGCTCCAGCGTGGGGTCCTCCCCGGGCTGCAGGTGGGGATCTGCTCCAGCGTGGGCCTCCATGGGCTGCCAGGGGACAGCCGGCCTCACCGTGGGCTGCACCAGGGGCTGGCGGGGAATCTCTGCTCCGGGCCTGCAGCACCTCCTCCTCCTGCTGCACTCACCTGGGGGCTGCAGGGCTGTTTCTCTCACATAGTCTCACTCCTTTCTCCCAACTGCTGTTGCACAGTGTTGGGGCTTTTTTTTTTAAACCCTTTCTTAAATATGCTATCAATCACAGAGGTGCTACCACTGTTGCTGATGGGCTCACCTTTGGCCAGCAGTGGGTCCATCTCAGAGTCAGCTGGAGCTGAGTCTGTCTGGCATGTGGGCAGCTTCTGGCATCTTCTCACAAAAGTCACCTCTGCAGTCCCCCACTATCAAAACCTTGCCACATAACGCCAATAGACCAGTACGTCCCTGGTATTAAGCTCTCCCTTATGCCTGAGGGCTTTTGTGAAATATGTGGTGGGCAGAGATTATTGTCTTTCACACAAGATGGACTGATGAGTGCTAAGCCTTACTTTCTTGAAGACACTGCACAGAACAGGTGCTGTAAGATGTCTGCCACCCCCATTCATACTAGCTAACAGCTGACCTCCCTCTGAGAGTTACTTCACCCAGCAAAGCAGTGAACAAGGTTCAGAGGTCTCCCAGTAGTCTGCAAGTGGTGCTGTGAGTCGCCATGCAAGTCCGTGCGGTGTGCTGCTGCCCTTGGTCCTCTGCGTGCCTCTGAGTGAAGGCAACGTGCACTAGTGAGAAGCACATTGACATGGTGTATAGGTTTCCCATTCCAAGAAAGAGAAAAATAGAAACACATCAATCTAGACAAAAATAATAAAACTGTATATGCTTTATTTCCCGTCTTGACTTCGCTTTCTTGCCATTGCAGAACACTCTGCAGCTTCAGTGAGGTCTACCTCAGATGTCAAAGGTAGGGCAACCCCATTTCTCACTGAGCATTTGGCTGTCATTCTTTAAAAGGTCTAAAGTCCTGAACAATCATGTATGTGAAGAAAAAAAAACAGTGTAACATTGCTTATCCACTAGATCCTGAACACTTGTTAAACTTCTCTCTGCTACAAATCAGCTTAAAATTGTTGGCTCGGTCGAGCTGAGTGAACCTAGGACTCCGCCTGTGCTCCCATCTGCACTGTGAGCCCCTCTTCCTCTGCTTTGTGCTTTTCAGCAGAGCAGTCAGATTTCAGATTTTAGCAACCCGCTATGATGACCTCTATGATGACGCTCTTGGAGACCTCAGCTCGCAGGAGAGGCAAAAGAGGCAGCAGAAAACAACATCCCCTCTAAAGTTTAAAATAGAGTTGCTGTTTGACACAGTGTCACATGTGCCCTATTACTGTCTGCTGTACTTTTTTGCTTCAGCTGAAACTGAAAATCCTAACTGGCAGTGCCCATGGTCTTCTGCTGGCAACTTCACCTGCTGTTGCACTGTGTCTCCTCGCTTCTTGCTCCTGAACATTTTAGCATGAGCTCCAGCCAGAGCCCATGACCTACCGTTTCCCACCAGACATACTGAGAAGAAGCATTTTACTGCCTGCCCTAAGTTAATTACCACCTCAGAAACACTAAAGCTTTTCTGTGTGTCCATTAAGACTGTCCCAAACCTCTAAAGATCAAACCAAAGAAGCAACTAGAGACTGTGCTTTTTTTCTGCCTCTTCCACAGCAAGACAGTAACAAGTTCTAACAAATACATAATCAAGAAAAAAGCTACATGTTTTCTCCGGCATTTGGCACTCAGAAGTAAGCACTAGTTAGCATAAAAATATGGTGGAGGGAGAAGAAAATGCGTAACTCGCACTATGATTCTATCCTCTTTCATCAACAAGTCTGGCTACATTCTGGATCTTCTTTCTCCTCCTCTTACACCTGGCAAGCAGCTGACCTGGCAAGCACTGTTGAAATCCATTGCTGGTTTTGGGCATCTTCCATCTCTATTACTTCCCCATAAATAAACCCAAAGAGCTGTTGTATGCAACCGCCTTTATTCTACCTAGGTGGAAGAAAAGGCATTTCTGAACTAGACAGGAAATATACTGGTTTTGAAATATACTGTTTAGGAAAAGTGTACACAGGACAAAAGAGTACATTCACAAGCATGCCCAGTTCTCAGGTCAGGCTGCAGCCTGGTGTTGGTTTTCAGAACATTCGTTGGCTCTAAGCTGCTTGTGAGAGAGGTTACATGAGATGATGCTAAGTAGTCAGACAGCAGGATTGGCTTCCAGCCTTAACTCAAGTCTTCCTGCAGCGCTTTGTTTTCACATCCCTCTCCAACTTTCTTGCCCCAAAGCTGATCCTGGCACTGTAGGACACACAGTACTCTCTGTTAAACACGCATCTGCACACTGCAGACCGTAGGAAGGTGCCAGGCACATTTATCACACAAATGAGGCCTCTGCTCCCCTGCAGTAAAGAGAAAACAAAGACAGCACACTGTAAAACAAGAAGCAGAGCAATGTACGTTACAGATATAGGGCATGAAAAACATCACACATGCATTTAAACTTGTTTTCTTGTGCCAGTCTGTAGCAAGGCAAACTTGAAGGTATCTGTGCAGCAATTGGTTTCCCCTCCAAACTCTGACTTGCCCCCACACTTCTCCTACATTAGTAAAACCAGTCCAATCTTCCTCTCAAGCCTCATTGCACAAAACGTGAATGAAGAGGCTTGAATGAAGGCACCAGAACAGGAGCAATTTTAAAGCTCTGCTGGGGTCTGAATGGCAGTGCTGAGCTTGGGTCAGTGGCACCAGAAGGAGCCTCGCTCCTAGTCCCCTCTCCTTCCCCTTCAAGTCCCTGTGTGATGCTGCTTCCCCGCATGTCTGACCCTGTGGTCAAAGCTCTGGCTAGGCTGCTACTGCTGCCACCTTACCTTCTTTATGCCTTGCTTTCCTGCTCTGACAGTCCTCTTACTTTTTTTCTCCATGTGCTGCTCATGATGATTTTCCTTTCCCTCTCTTTGGCACTATTTTCACCTGTGTTGCTGCAGCACCCTGTGGTGTGTGTGTCCCTCTTTCCTGTTCCTCTGTGCACGACCACAAAAGGGTAGCGCAAAGCACATACTCTATTTTCTCAAGCTTTGACACAGAAATAAAAAAAAAAAAAAAAGGCAAGTAGTGGGAGGAATAATGAATGATCATATGGACAACACATCTGGAACAACAATTACTGGTAAGATGACTCATAAGTGTGATTACCCCTATACAAACCATAGCTACCAGCAACTATATCCTCTAGGGTTCAACAATTAGATTCTTTAGAAGAGATGTCCTATGACTCTTGCTCATATAATGCAGGTTTTTCATGATAGCAATGAAGCACTTGGCAAAAGCTGCTCTGCAGAGGTATGGAAGAGAAATATTTTAGCTACTCCTACACTTTGATCTCTGGTGAAACATGTCCTGACCTCTGATGTTAGAGTTATTCCCATAGCTCGTTACCTCATTTGGGTAAGATTTTCTTGGGTCTTACCTGTTGTAGGGGAGTGTCTTCAGGCTGGGAGGTCTCAGGAAGTGGTACACATCACGGGTGGAAATTTATGGGTGACTTGATCACCCATACCACATTTATGAGTTTTTCTTCACTGCGAGAAGAGGTTAGACACTTGAAGAAAGATGCAAGGAAGATGAAGTTTTAGTGTTAAGAGCAAGTCCATGACACAGCACAGAGACGGACAAGACAATAGCATTATAGATACTACTTTTGCACTTGAACTTCAAGCATTTGTGCAGAATACCGTGTTTTCCTCAAACACTGTAGACCTCTTCCACAGGCAGTAGTGATGGGAATGTGCCTGTTGCAAAACTGTTAAGTATACAGTCAATTCTTTTCCTTTATTTTCTTTTTGTGGTTTTGATTCTTTAGGTAAGAGTTTTACTACGGATGAGGAAACAGCATTCTAGCAGCATATCCCATAAGAATAAATAAATGAGGCACAATGCAGCGAGTTCACAGGGCATCTGTGAACTCAGCAGTGAGGTTGAGGGTTGTGTGAAGCTTGATGACAGCTAAGAGAAAATAGGGACTGAATGCAGCCTGCAGCTACTAATACCAAAAACTTCCAACATTCACAATACAAACATGCATAAGTAGACTCAGACAAAAGGTAATAACCAAGGACAATATTGTAACATTTATTTGTTCTTCTTGCCATCAGAGATAGTCAGACTTCTCCAATTCCTTTTCTGTAGTTCATACATGGCTTAACTGTTCCTATACAAATAGTTTTGCCAATATGAGCCAGGATTGAGCAGTTTGGCAAAAAGCGTTTACTCATTGGCCAGTAGCTGATGAGATACTTCAGGTACCACATACCAGTATTTGGTATTCTTCCCTTTAGGCTTTCGGTCTTTCATGAGACATTCACCCACTGTATTACACTAAAATACATCTGCCTATATACAATAAGCATTTGCAAGCAAACAATTACTACCAACAGGAACTCGCTTGTTGCAGTTTTGGACAACGTGCTGGAGCACCCATTCATTTCTTTTCCATGACTCACAGCAGTAAATGCAGTAAGAAACAGATGCGCGTGATCCGCATACACTCTGAAGTGGTTAGCTGCCAGTGGTACCGTATATTAGTGGATCCTAATTACAGACGCCTCTGAAAGTGTTGCACACCTTTTGTGATGTTTTTGGACAGCGTGGTGAGAATATGCTGACATAAAAGTCTTTAATAGGGTCAAAAGAGGAGCCAGAGGTTCAGAAAAATACATGCCTCCCAAGAATGACAGAAGTGTAGTTTTGGTTTGGCTTGCTTTTTCTTTTCCTTCGTTGTTGTTCTTTTTTACTTACACTTTCAATACCTGTGCTAACAAATATCTATAAATCTTATTATCAGTCTTGCCAAATTAAGAAAATCACTGCCATGTGCAAGTATGAACACTGTAATGTTGGCTCTAAAATGAGAGCAGATTGAGATGGGACAGTTATTTTGAAGTGAAAGTTGAAGGCTGTTTCTTCTTGACAGTTCCAGGGCCTGTGGAGGAAGAAGAGAAAGGCAAAGACTGACAGAGGAATAGAGGTTGTATCTGACCAGCTGAGCACAACTCCAAGCCAGGTCAGGTCATTCTAACCTTTTCTGTGGTTTTCTACTCTTCTTTTCCATTCAAATACAAGCTCATAATACACGGGCTTAGTACCATGAGCTAATAATGGGGTTGGTACACTTCTGAAGTCTCTGCTCATGTATAAATCTTCCGTAACTGCTCAAGCCAACTAAACTTTCCAACACAGCCAGAAGAGTAGGCTGCAATCCTGACTTAAAAGTGTGCATAGTGCATGCATTTCCTCAAGGATGGACAACGCATGGGACAGACAAGTGTATTAGCAGCAATCTTCAGACTACATCTGCAATGCCATGCTTGTTAAATAATTAATATACTTAAAAATTACTCTCAAGGGAGAATGAGGGCTTTAGGACATCTACAAAACCATTCATGTAGTACCCTGGACTATTTTTTGTATTACAATTATTCCTAGAGGCTCCAGCTGAGACTGAGGACCCCATTCGGTCAATATGGTCTGCATAGTCAGAGTAGTCACTGTGAGCTCTCCAGGGAAATCTGAACCAACAAAACAAGAGATAAAATATTACTTTCAGGTGTTAGACCAAAAATACAAAAAACCCCCTCTTTTTTCCCCCAAAAAAGCTTGAGTACCTTCAGGTTGTGGCAGAACCTCCTGTAAAGGAGGCAACAGGCCAAACTGAGAAGTATTTCTGCAGAGTTTGTAATTTCCCTTCATCAGTCCTTAAAACATACCACATTTACAGGCTTTATCCTCCCTTTCTATTCTGTCACAGAATATAACTGATGCCTATACTGAACAAGAACCACTGGATAAATAAGTTTTACATCACCATAGGTTTTTCTTTCGGTGAGAGGTGTGCCAGTCAAAGCTTTAAACTGGCATTAATCTAGTTCTTTTTTCCCCATAAACCAAGTCACAGTAATGAAATTAATACAAACCAGAGGGCTTAGTACATTGCAGGTGGCATCTGATATAATTAAAAAGCAGTTTAAAGGAAACCCACAATGGTTTCTCTGTCATTCCTCCTAGAAATAGCACTTGGGGAAGGTTTCCAATGAAAAAATTTTTCTTAGAAGAAAGCTACTAAAAAAGTGGGGATTAGATGAGAGAATCTCCATTCCAAGGTGCTTTCTCATATTAAAATAGCCTGCCTTCTTTAGAAGTTTGTCATCTACTCATATCTGGTAGACCTGGAGTACAAAAGATGCTTTGTGCATTCATTCCACACAGGATTTCCTCATGTTTTCTTGCATTATGTTGCTACACAATGGTGTTAGGATATCTTCACAGCAGACAAACCAAATCTACTTTATCTTCCTGTTCCCTGTCCCCTTACTACATCAAGAGTTCCAGAGTGTCACCTTCCTCTTGGTCTGAGGCACTAAAAGCAATTCTGTCCTTCTGGCATCCCTTTGCTACAAGAAAAAGTGATTTTTGCCTAGGTCAGATAGGGCCACCCATGCAGAAATGATACCGGTAAGGAGACTAGGTGAGGGTAACTGTGGTATTTCATGAGTCAAGTCCTAAGGCTGAAGAAAGACTCAACAAACAGTCATATGTAGATTTTACTCAAATAATGGAGAATATGTACAGAAAGGCAGAAAAATATCCACTTAATAAAGGTTTTATTTATTTTGCACCTTAACTCAGCTGTCCTGTTGACTGGCAAGTTTGTCACTGGCTGGAGCAAGCTTGTTTAATGCTGAACCTCTTAATCAGCAAAACAATGCTACTGCAAACAACAGATCTAATTACTCCCATGTATGCAAAGAGATAGTTTCCATGCATGTAAAAAATGCTTGAGCAAAGTACATGGAGTAGATTGCTGAAACACAAGCTTCTGCATATGTTCAAATATATGCCTGACTATACACAAATGCATGCGGAAATGTACACTTTTCAGATTTGTCAGGGAAATTTTTTGCAACTGGTGGGGGAGAAAAGGTCATGAGGGCCATCAGAGTTTATTCCAAAGCATTGTATTAGGTCATTCACAAAGTGTTGCATACTCAATATGCCAGTTATCTTTCAAATCTCTAAGATTAAAGAGAAAAAAATAGCTTAATAAAAATCCCTCTTTCTCTAATTTTATTAGATATAATTCAAAAAATTATTGAAAAATTTGCATTTTACCAACATCAAGAAAGCTATTGTAAGTCTTGAGACAGAGTGAGTTAGAAGTTTTGCTGCACTATTGGCAAGAAACGACCCTGTGGCATTTGGTGAAGACAGAATTCCTGAGGAATCAGCTGTCTGGGTAGCTGGTTCCTATGTGGCAACAGAATAATAAAAAGAATATGCATCAGAAAACCCAAGCAATAATGGAGTTATTTATCTTGATGGACAAAGACATCAAAACATTCTGGGTTAAAATCATGAATAACAGGTGAAGGAAGAGTGATGTTTTCCCCAAAAATGTCTTTTCTAATTGTGAATTTCCAGCAGCACTGTTAAAAATTGTGCATTTATTTTTGGCATGAAAGATAAAAATGGGGATATTAAACATGTTTTTACCCCAACAGCAATTCACTCTTGTCACCCAGCATATACTGTCTTCCAAGAATTCAGAGATTATTTTTGACAGCAAATTTTTTGAGTAGCCCTTAACAGAGGGGTCTGACTGAAGGCAGCAGATCCTTTCTCTCTGTACATAGAACTTATCAGACAAAATCTCATTCAACAGAATCAAATCTGTTTTCCCTTCTGCTAACCAAATAACGATACAACATCTAAGAATTAGCAGAAACTGCTGATTTAATGAAACCTTAAGGAGAGGATGGGAAACAGGTTTACCCCAAAACAGACAAAAGCTACAGAGCAAGCTCAGCAGGTGGCAGGAATTACATCTTCTTCCATGGTCAGTTATTGAAAAAATACGGTATGTTACAGCATGAAATATGCACTAGAAACATTTTCCCATGTGGTTACTGCTCTGAGGTACAGAAGTGCTACAGACAGAAAATCGGGTAAGACTTTAAAGCAAGTCTAAATGCAGATTTAAAAAGGATCTGACTTAAAGCATCGGTTTGTCTTTGCATGCACCTCAGGAGTTTTTTCCTTCTTTGCACTTCTTGATTAAAGAATTTGGCCGAGCATGAGACAGGAAGCTTGGTAGCAAAGAGGAGGACTTTGCATCTCAACATGAATGTGTTTAGTCCCCAAACAATTTATGGTATCATCTGCCTCATGGTGTTAAAGACAACCAAAGTTAATAGCCCATACAGAATGAGGAAGACAAATTTAAAGAAAAAGGCTTAAAGTATATTTTCAAGTTTTGAAAAAGAACATCCTAAAAGCTTATATAAGCAATTAAAATGTTTTTCTTTAATGGAAGAGAGACAAAAATTTGGAAGCATTACTGTGTTCTGTGCTATAGCAAGCGCACAAAATGTGGACTGGTTATTAGTCACGCACTGTCCATTTTTTGACTAAAGCTACCACCAAGGGACTGCCTGGACTATCATTACATAGGCCTTTGCAAAATCATGCACGTTTCAATCATTCCTCTAAAGACTGAACCACCAGTGCCAGAGGAAGGTTCTTCCCAAGGAAGAGCTGGAGAAGATGTGCCAGAAACAATTAATTACATGCTGCGACAGCTACAGGAGCAGCAAATCCCTGTGGAGAAGGGACCTGTTGGTTTGCATGGGATAACAGCAGCGGCAGCCAGAGGAAAGCAACAGAATGAGAAGTCTGCCCAAGCAAACTCCTTTCCTTTTGGTTCTCTCTTTTGATACAGATCACTCTCTTCATGGCTTCTGAGCATTGCTGCAACTCAGATGCCCTGTCCTAAATCATTCTGAGGGAGCAAACCTCCCAGAACTGTAGTTTGCTGGCTCCAGGCAGAAGAGTGATAAAGCCACAAAAGGTATTGTCATGCTGTTTAGAATTATACAAACGCAAGCCCCAGGGGTCTTTGCTTTAGAAGTTTCCTGTTGGCAGTAAATCTCAAAATACTAAATAGTAACAGCACTTTGCTGACACAGGAATTGAAACAATTTGGGGATGCTTCTCTGAGACCTTTGACTTACTGACCTCAACATACTTCTGTCTTACAAATACAAACCTGTGAGATATCACTGTAGTTTTCCGGGATCGCCAAGCTAGTCACAAATTTCCAACTAACCTGCTGACCTAGCACTTGCAGATAGGATTGAATTGCTGATCAGATAAAGGCTTTGTCTGGGACAGCAGAGTTACCTTGTGGAACGAAATCTAAGTATTAGTGCTAACACTGCACTCATTCCTTGTACAGCTAAATCAAAGCTCTGGGCAGAACTATGAGTTAGGAAGGCTTGTTATCTAGCTTCTGTATCTTAAAGTGCACATTCTGGACAATTTTTGTTGTACTGCCACATAGCCAGCTAGCTTGTTTCCTGCCAACAAATGTGGAGCAAGAACTATTCTACCCAAAAGATTCAGACACCAGCCAAAGGAATTGACACTATACTGACTTAGCCTGGCAATGGTTTTCTTGGCAGGTGTAAAATCCTCCTCATCCCCTGACTCACCTGTAGCCCGTTTTTGGATAATTTAACAGTTAGATCTTCCCAGGTGATCAGAAACAGGACATTTTCTCATGAGTACTTGCACAGAACTTGGCATCTTCCTCACCTCTACAGTGTGAAGAAGCAATTTAAAAGGTCAATACATCTACCTGACATATATGCAAAGCCAGGAGTTCTTTGTGTTTATCCTTGATTATATATAAACACAATGTAGTATGCTATGAAAGCCAGGTAACAAGCCCCAGGAAAAGGGCATCTCTATGTAGGAGCACCTCAGCACTTACATGGCAGACAGACTTCCCAGATATATAGGTTATAGGAATCTGGGTTGGCAGAAGACAGAGTTTTGCTGTATTAACCAGGGCTCAAGGTCTCAGGAGTAAAGTCAAATTGCTTAAGAAGATCAAAAGTCATCCCAGCATTACAGGATAGAAATTCAGACACTTTTAAAAATGGAGTTGCTTATTTTTTAAAATGAAGCATACAATGATGCGATTTGTTTCAGTGGTCTTTTTTCATCTATATTTTTAGGTTAGTGCAGATTTATGTACTGATGATGCGGACTTCAACATAGAAATGCTAAAGATGGTGCTCAAAAACACCCGGCTTCTGAGTTCAATATAAATGGAAGCAGTTTAACACCTAAGAAGGCACTTGTGAATGGGGCTAGGAAGATTTACAGGGTATTCTGCAGAACAGCTGACTAGAGACACGAATTGCTATGGACTGCTGAGTTAGTTCATCCTTGAGACAAATGATGGAGTTCAGATGCTGACTAGACAGACATCATCGCAGTAGGCTCAGCTGCAGTCACCGAAGCAGCTCCTGTCCCCCACAGCCAACACTGTCCCCTGCCCTGCTGCTGGCTATGGCGATACAGGTATTTGCTGGCAAAACCGATGCAAGAAGTTCCTGTCTCCCTGTCCTCTGGCCTCTTCCCCCTGCCATGTTCTCCCCCAGTTTTGGTAATTGTGAAGTTTGTGAGACTGCTTCTGAAGCCACAAGTTAACCAAACCATGGAGTTGACTAAGGTTAAAAATAACTATTAAATAAGCAAATAAAAAGCAGTAGCTTTTCTCTGGGGTCTGATATCCATGGACCCACAGCTTCTATGGGGATGGCACATTCTTTACAGTCCTACCATTGCTTCTAGCCTGACATGTATAAATTGCTTATGACCTTAGCTTATATTATGAGTTGAGGAGAATAAGGAGCAGATAGATGTTCTTGTTGGCTCCTCCTGCAGTGCTGGGGACAACAGCCTCTGGCAGAGGCTGGAGGGAGGAAGAGAAACCAACCACTGGAACTGAAGTTCGTTGTGATGGTGAGTTAGCGCTCCTGGGCTTTAAGTAGCAGTATGCATCTGGTTCAGTTTCTCACATATTTATTTTTGCTTTTCAGAAATAACAGTATTAAAATGAAATTTCAAATTCTGGAGTGCAATTCTGTGGCAAGGGCTTGCACAGAAAGCCAAGGAGAGTTGCTCAGTAAATTGGGTAGGAGTCTGTGGTTGTTTGCTTCTGCAAATGTTTTACCTCCTATCACTTTAGAATAATTCCAGCTTGGTGCTGTGTAGCTTTGACCAGACTTTTTAATCCCTTTAGAACATGAGACCAAATTAATCTTAAGCCACTCATTTGTGGTGATTTCTGTTCCAGTTCCTATACATTCAATAACAACAATCAAGTAATTATTCTTCCTCACTCTCATAAGTAACCAGGAATCTCTGGTTTTCACATAATTAGTTTTACATTACAGAATTCTGTTACTTAAACATTGCTTAGGCATCTGAAATTCCTGTCGCTGGCCAACATAGGTCGGTCAGCAGAATCCCCTTATGGAGGTACCATTACATTGGTTTCTCTTGTTTCTGCAGGACATAAGCAATTAAAAATAAAGCTTTTACATTACCATTACCATGTACAGTTTGTCAGTATAGCTATGTCTATTGTATCGCCATTTTCCTGGCACTGTTCCACTTCTCACTGTAAAAGACAGAACTTTCCATTAAGCACCAGAAAAGTTTTCATTAAGTAGCATGTATTCCTTTCAGTAAAGCCTGTTGCTTTTAATATATTAAAGCATACCTTCTTTGTTTTATCTGTGAAGATCTGTTAACTACTTTTGGCACACATAAAATACCTAAAGAAGAAGAAAAAATCCCAAATAATATATCTTTCTTCTATCCAGAACTTTAAGTAACTGACAAAAACTAACTTAATTTTTATAGCAAAACAAGAAACACCACTAATTTATTTAATGCCCCAGATCTTATTCTTGGGAGTATAGCTTAAAAACAAACATCTCTTAATGCATATTAAGCCATAACATCAGTTAATCATATCCTATAATCAGCAGTCATATAATTAAAAAGAAAGACCTTCACTAACTAATTCCAGTGTATTTATGACAACAAGCTGGCTTTACTTCTGTAAAACTAAATCTGCTTTGACAATGTCTCCAGATTTCCCTCTGCTGGGATAACGGCAACATTGCTCACCAGAAATAAACCACCACAATCTGTTTGCCACAGTTTTGTAGGGAACGTTATTTCCAAGTTTATAAATGTAGGAAGATGGTACAACTTTCCCTATGCATGTGCGGAGAACTGCAAATAATCAGACTGATTGGGTATTACAGTCTTGTCTCGGGTGGCGTCGGTCACTTTAATCTTCCAGGATATACTTGGTTGTTTAGGGCTTGAGAGCAGACCTATCAGAGGAGGTGTGGAAAGATAGATCTCAATGCTGCCATCTCTTTGGGAATTTTTGCTTTATGTTTTCATACGGGTGTAGCATTAGCTGCTGCTCAGCACAACACTAAACCTTTGCTGTCATGACTATAGCATCCAGTCTTCCCCATTTCCTGATCTCCCATGGGTAAGCACTTGCTCTGAAGGCCTCTTTTTCATTCATGCTCATGCCAGCAGAGCTGGCATCAGCAGCTCTGGCTTTCATTCCCATCAAATCAATTCACTACTGGTACGAGAAGGTAACATTACACATCAAAAGATGGATTGAGCTGGAAAAAAAAAATTAACAGCCTAAGTCCTGTTCTGCTTACTGGAGCTAAAGGGAGAGGGGTAAAAAGTCATGATGTTCATCTTTGTGATATGCATTTGCTTGCTGGTTTGGAGAACAGGATAGTTAGTGAATTCAGTTCAGTGAGTTTTCCAAGCTTTTTTGGCTCAACATGATCGTAGAGGGTCACATGTTAGAGGATATAACTCTATGCAAGGGAAGGAGTAGCTAACAGTTTATTAAGGCCAGTTTAACAGCTCCCAGTGAGAAAAACTGTAAAAACCCTTTGTGCCTCCATGAGAGACCAAAATAGCTACGCTCTGGACACAAATAGGGAAGCTGCTATGTTAAATATTAAATTAGGTGCTCTACATATGTTTTTCATGTTAGATCATATTTTGATTCCCCTTACTTCGCATTCTCTTTCAGATACTCTTTTTTTCCCCTACTCTTGCATTTTCTATAGAAAAACATTCAGATCACTGACAGTACTCTTAGCCCAAAGAGGTCAGCGTTTTGGGCTTGACTTTGCACTCCCACCAGCTGGAAGGTTCCTCTACAGCTCTAGATCACAGTGCACACTGTGGCCCTGCTCTGCTGAATGCAGACTGCATTTGCATTGCTGGGAGATTATTTCACTATTCATGCATATGGACAGTATTACGTTTGTACAACTAGATACCAATTTGGTTCAGATATCATCACATTACATAACATTTCTTTAGTTACTTACCACTATAATTTTTGTATGCTTTTGCAGTTATTCTGTAAGACAAATAACAGAGCTCGCTCAGTTACAGTGTGGTATGTTTGACCCCAGGATATGGAGCTACTTATTTTTTCCCTGTACTGCAGCCTGTTACAGAACTATACTACTACAAGTAATGCACATAGAAAACATTATTTTAAGCTAATACTTTCCATTAGCTCCCATACCATCTCTCCTACCCCTGCTTTAAAGGTGTACGAATTTTATAGGCTTAGATTAATTTTTTTATTGTCTAGGAATCTAATTTGTCTCAATTGCCTGGGAGAATTCATCTTTCACAAAACTAGGAGGGTGGAAAATAAAACAAAACTAGTTCAAACAAAACTCTCACCACTCACTACTGTACTATGCACAGCTGGTGTATTGTGTCTGGCAGGGATGGAGTTAACTTTCCCCATAGCAGCTCTAATAGTGCTTTGTACTTGTAGGTAGAAAGGTGTTGATAACACACCAGTGTTTTGGCTACAGTGCTACTTTGGCATCAGGGCTGTCCTCCAACCCCCCACACCCTTCAAAGGTCGGTAGACTGGGGGTGGGCAGGAGCCTGCGAGGGGACATAACCAGGAGAGCTGACCCAGAGGGATATTCTGTACCATATGATGTCTGCTCAGCAATATAAAGCTGAGGGAAGAAGAAGGAAGGGGTGGAGGTGGAGGGGGGGGGGGGGAGGGATTCGTTATTAAGATGTTTGTCTTCTGGAGTAACTGCTATGTGTTCTGAGGCCCTACTTCACTGGACGTAGCCTGCGGATGATAAGTAGAGAATAAATCTTTAGTTTTCCTTTGTTTCCATGCATGGTCCTTGCTTTTTCTTTATTAAACTGCCTTTATCTTGACCCATGAGATTATTTTTTTTTTTTTTTTTTTTTTTTTATTTTTTTTTCCCCCCCTCTTTCGTGCTGAGGGTGAGGAGGGGGTGTGATAAAGCAGCTCGGTTGGCACCTGGCAGCCAGCCAAGGTCAACCCACCACAGCTGGTCAAAAGCAAATTTATTCCTAGTGTTGAGGTTATGATGTAGACAAGAAACAGGTGGATGGGCAGAGGAGAGAAACCAATTTCTCAGGCAAAAAGAGCAGCTTGACCTAAGGAATGCAGAATGTGATGGGGGGAACTGATAAACCAAAAGTTAGGCTCTCAATAGTACTATTGCATGAGCTTGTAAATCTGTATGCTTGCAAACTACTAAGATCCTTGAAGTGCAACTGGAGACTGATAAAGAGCAGCATCCTACCCCAGAACATCATTAGGCTGCAAAGTTGCAACATAAAGTGTAAAGTCAGCAAAAATCAGCAGTAACTGGGGAAAGGTAAAGGTGGCAGGGGGAGATGGCGACCACCAACTCAATTCAAGACCAAAAAGACTTGTCCTCCCCACACCTGTAAGGAGCATGCATGCTAATTTACATAGCAAGTGAAGCTAATTTAAATATAACTAACCAATAACAAATGATGGTGTAGTTACTAACCAATAAGTGTAAATTTGGGCGGGTTTTTGCTAATCATGTAACAGGATAAATATGCTGTAGTCTTCGTGTGGAGCTGAGCCAGCTTTGTGAGACAACACCTGGCTCACAGCTTTGTGCAACTGCATAATAAAAGGAATACCTCAACCCTGTGTGGGCTGGCTTGCATACTGGGTGAAGGTCCCACTTTTGGGGACAACAGTTACATTAACTTTCATGGCTTATTCAATCTTTGATCATTCTGCTTAGATCATTTGGTAAGTAAAGCCACCTGACTGTGGGTTTTACAGCTCAGACATCTTGTTCAGGAGAACTGACTTTTCTCAACTTACTCCATTCACGTTGGTTACAGGATGATATCCAATGTCAACACCTAATCACCTAACCTCAGTTCATAGCAGTTTCTGATAAAGGAGCCAGACACACCCACAAAATACTCAGAATTGGCACTATGTAGTTTGCTCTGGATATAACCTGGTCATCTTATCTAGGGCTGCTCCTTAAGTTGAAATATTATTGCTAAATATTGACAGGTACATTTACTTGTACCCATCTTACAGGTGGACTTTACAGTTCATTGTCAAAAATCACAGTATACACAATGGTAGCGTGAAAAGAGCTAGCATGGTAATCTTAATTCATAAAGGAACTGACTAAGGAAAGCAGAGAATTGAATGAACGGCCAAATGTTATGGTATGTACACAGAGATTATATGTTCTCATTCTACAATTAAAGGCTGAAGAACATTCACATGTCTTTGGTTGGATTTTCTGTAGCAACATTTAACTAACATTAACATTTACTAAAATTAACTAAGATTAACATGTAATTAAGCTTTTAATTGACACCATGCATAAAATTCCAGATACATTTTTTTCTGCCCTGCATGTACCCTTAAAGTCTACATTCTGTCATTTTGGAGATGTTTGATATAAAACAATTACGTCCCAGAATGTTTCCACTAGTTTCCACTGTAATGCATAGAGCTGCTTCCTGCCCAGGAACGCTGTGGTACACCGTTAGCAGTCAGGGTGATGTGTGGCAATCTGTAAGAGTGGTTTGCGCTTACATCCCAGTGTCTGCTCTCATATACATGAGAAACCCAGGTCCCATTTGGACTCCTATTTAAAGCTACTGAATAGGACATTGTTTTATTGTTGCCTCATGTTCTAGAAAGCACTCTGCCATTTGGAAAGGAGAAAAATAATTCTTCCTACATGTGGATCTATAAGGCAGAATAAATCTGAGCATATCTGAGATGCTTAATTAAGTTTTGTCTCAGTCACGTTCACATTTTCTGCATTGCTGGGTGACACTGAAGGTAAAAATCATCAAGTTTAGAGAACAAAATTTGAGAAACAATTTCAAATAATATAATTTTATAATACCAATTTCATGCTATTAAATGGTCTTACTATAAGGGTTTTACCCATCCAGGGACGAGAAACAACAACATGACTTATTAGTTAACTGAAGAGCAGTGAACAATGTTGCACCTATGACATTCATGTAACATCTGTAGTGATCTAAAGAGTACCCACTGTCATGGAATAAACAAATAAACAGTACTCGCCTTTCCTCAGCAAGTCTACAGCCATGTTAGATGAATTGTAATAGAACACTATAACTTTCAGGCAATCTGAGGCCGTTATCCGCAAAGAAAGACTGCCTACCGAGCACCTCTTTTGTAGGGAGCTAAAATTTTCCTCTACAAAGCTCCAGAATCTAAATCTGTATCCTCAAAAAATTCACAGCCCCTTAACTGTCATCAAAATCAAGTCTAAACAGTTAGGCACCATCCCTCCTTACAGATCCCCTCTCCTTACTATGCTGCTACACAGCTGAGCTAAGGTCAAGCCATACCTGAGCTGGTTATAGAAAGAGAACACCTGAAGGACATCCCTCCCCCTGCCTTCCTTTTTTTATTGACTTTGGCAGGCACGGTCCCAGTCAAAGCAATTTGAGTGCAAAGCATCCTGGGCATGCCGTAAAGCCCATCTGTCTGTGTGTGGGAGAGGGAGAGGGTGAGGGAAGGAGGTGGCAGGGAGAGAGGCCTTCTGGCTGGCACAAGGAATACCGAACTGAAAGATACAGTGCTGGGAGGAGAGGATGAGAGGGGTTACAAGGGTTACTCCTCTGATTCTGCTTCCACAAGGATTCCTGCATTGTGTTTGCATGTAAGGGAAAAGCTACTGGGAGACATCTCACTAGCGATATCTACAGACATCCCTCAGTACCGGTACTTTCCCCTTTCTGGCTTCCCCCAAATACTCTTCCAAGAAGAGATCACAGTCAAAACTCTCTTAGGGTACAAGTAAGTGGGAAGATAAATGGCTTGGATTTTCTTTACTTACTCTTCTAAATTATTCAGAAGGAAGGACACATTTTAGTGCACTTACTTAAAACATTGTTTGGTTTTAATCCTAAAAATACATGGGCTTGAACTAGCATACCAGATCTTTTTAGACATATAAAAAAAGAGTAGTTTCCTCCAAACAAAAATATCTCAGGTTGAACTTATCTCCATGAGAGTAGCTACAACATAGACTTTTGTGTCCCCAAAATTTTACACGTATTTTTTACATTTAATCCAATAGTTAATAATAAT